>NC_139575.1:11463417-11648417 GCF_946808225.1 Silurus aristotelis
CAGTGACCCTACTTCACTTTGGGCTATATTGCACAGTATTGCCTGGCCTGTTTTAATCTCTAGATCAATAATACAAATAAACTGTATTCCAAAAAATACAAGAAAAGATTCAGAATTGTAGACAAGAGCTGGAGCTTATTCGTTCCAGCAATAAGAAACCTTGTGTTTATCTCTGGCATGTAGCAGCTTGTGTAGAGCTGAATCCAGTTTGACAGGGTCACATTGTGTGATGTCCTCAGGCTTACACTAGCTGCTCTGTTTCCCAGGATAAACTCTGCATGCAGTGTATAAAAGCAGATCATTGGCTGGACTTCACAGGTCTTTCTGACCCACTCCACTATATTTTTATGTAAAAAATAGTAATAATAAGACTTTAAACTAAAAAAATAAAAGAGATTGGGGGTGGGGGTTGAAGAAAGTTTATTCATAGTGCTTTGCCATTATAATACAAACTACATGCATTTTAATATTAATGATCAATCTTGTAATTGATCAATCAAGAGTTATGTGACTGCTGAATGCTAGAAAGAGAACTTTTCGGAACATCATACAATTTCTGAAGATCTCAAGATGGATAATTTTGGACTTCTGTCGAACCAAGCACAAGAGATCAACAAAAACAGACAGAATGAAATAAGTATAACTAGGGCAGTTTTTTCATATACCAGCATGCAGTGCACTATTATGAATATGTTACACAGTGAGTGGACCAAGATTTATTTTCAAAATTTGAGCTTGCTTTGTATACACATTCATAACACATTAATCAGCAACAGGGATTGGGAAAGTGTGTGGAAAATACAGTCATGGTTTAATGAATGTGGATATAGTGGATTGTTCATGTGATCACTCTATTTTCCTAAAAGAAAATGCAATTGAATAAGAAATTGAAAAAAACTAGGGAACTAGATGCTGCATCGCAAAGCTTTGGGAAACGCTTTCGCATTGTCCATGCTTCCGCGTTGTCCACGCTCTGAATCATGCGTGTAATCTGTCCAATGGAAAGCAGCCATTTGGAGTGAAGCTGTAGAAAGTGCTGCAGAAAAACTAGCAGTGTGGCAAGGGGACGCAGTGTCTTTTTCCCACAGGGAACTAGGGTTACATACGTAACCTAGAGACGTTCCCTATCAGTATCTTGAGCTGTGTCGCAACGCTTTGGGAACAAGAGTCCAACACTAGTGTGTACAGACACAAGTAGCAGATGTCTTGGAACAATAGCATCAATAATCCACCTGCTGAGAGTCTGCTTATTAGCAGGGAGGCCTCTCCTCAGAGGGCCATAGCAGACAAGCAGTTGTTCCCCTCCAGGGACTCATCTTATAGATGCACAGACAGTTCAGCTTTTCCTGGTCTGGGGCCTGAAACAGAGGAGGATAGAATGCTTGGAGCCTAACAGGTCATAGGATAACCGAGGGTATTTTGGGGAAGTAACCCGCTCTAGGGTGCAAGAAGGCACTGGCCATGCCTGGAGTGAATTCAAGAAAAAAGGGGGCAGCGAGAGAGCCTGTAGATTACCTACTCTTCTCAGATAGCAAATAGCCAGCAGAAACACAGTCCTGACTGTGGACTCAAAGTGTGGCTCAGATAGAGACTACAACACAACGGCCAGGACCCACTCAAGCACCATAGGCCGCGTGTGGTTGAAATGACAAAAAAAACCTCTTGACTTGAATTGAATGCACCACACAGTGAACAGATGCCATCTCACAGCATACAACCTTCTCGTGGAGGGAGCTCTGAAATAGAGAATGGCCTTGGCCACAACCTTCATAAATCTGGGTGGGGTGAACTATTGCGCCCTCTGCTTGAGAGAAGAGATCCCTCCTCAGAGGAATGCCCAACCACCTTGGGGCCACCAGGAAGAGACGGACTCCATCCTGGCTAACTCTTTCCAGAACTCCCAGAAGCAGCGCAATAAGGGTAAAAAGCGTACAGGCGCAACTTTGGCCATGCCTGAGCCATGGCATCCAACCTTAGAGGGGCTGGTGGAGTCAGGGAGAACCATAGGGGACAGTGAGACATCTCTCGAGACACAAACAAATCCACCTGGGCCTTGCCAAATTTCTCCTAAATCTGCTCCACCAAATTAGGCCACCATTCCCCGGGTCTCAACCCCTGTCTCAACAGGGTGTCTGCTGTTTTGTTTAGATGGCCCAGGATGTACGCTGCTCTCAATGATAGCAGCCTTCCTCGGGTCCACAGGAGGGTTTGCCAGCTTGTCCAAACCGATCAACACATGGTGAGGCCCGGAAGGAAATGCTTTAATGCTAGAAGCGTGGCCAGCACCTCTAGGCAATTGATGTGCCATAGTAGATGGGGCCTACATGACAACTGGGGACTACCTGGGAGAAATGTCCAGGCTGCCAGGTAGTCTCTTAGGGGAATCAGTCTTTCGACACTGACCTCTGGTACACCTAGAGCCAGGGCAATTCCCTGGTGCAGCTCTAGTGGCCTCAAAGAAGGCAGCAAGTTCTCCTAGTCCGCTATGATGCTGGGCGGAAACCGAGGAGGGAGCTCCCTGGAGCTGGCAGTGCCCTGAAACACATTTCATAGCATGGATAACGTACCTAGTCCCTGGGGGCAAATTCCCCATAACGTTCTATGTCAGGACCTTTTGATCCCAATGGAAGGTGTTGGGAGAGCAGCGTGGGAGGTACCCCTGGAACGCTGCTGCCTGTTTCTTCACCTCCTGAAACCTTTCAAATACCGAGTTGACAGAGTTGCTGAATAGGCCAGAAGGTGAGAAAAGAGCGTCCAGCAGCATGGCTCTATCCCTGTCATAGTTGACTGAGAAGGTGAGCCATAGATGCCTCTTAGTTGAGGCATTGACCAGCCAATGACCTTAGCGGTCTCTTTAGTGGCTCTAAAAGACAGGTCCAGGCAGACCTCTTGCACCTACATAGTACGTAGGGGCTTGGTGGGTAATGTCGGGGTCTATAGTGAGGACGCGTGAATTAGTATATAACGATCAGGTCGGGAAAGAACGATAGACCCCAACGTAGAGGTTGTGATGCCGGGAGCAGAAAGCGCTCATTGAGCTTGCTGGACGGAGAGGCTTTCCACTCATCTGAGGAAGAGAGGCGGTGCTGCATGTTAGCGTCGCATAGGGAAGAAACGGCGAAAAGCTGTGCTTTCGATGCCTGCAAGCTGGAGTCGGACCAGGCAGGAGAGGTTTGAGAAAGGAATAAGCCCGCCTCGAAACCCTCTGTGAGGTCTATTTGTGAACTCCAGGAGCTGGTGCACTGCTCTGCCTCAGCTAGAGCTGGACTAGAACAGCGAAGAGTAAGGGCACACGGAGCTTCCTTTGAAAACCCAACTTAGCGTACTCTGCTCCCTGACAAGCCACACAAAGGCTATGTGTACTCCATGATATAGCGTGGGCAGGGAGGAACACACAACCGGAAAGTGTGCTTAGCCTTCTTTGATGCCTTCATTTTTTGACAAACAATTTGACAAACAATAGACATAAAATACACACAGAACGCTTTATGAACAAACAGAAGCTGGTGCTGGCTTCACTCCATGTGCTTTCTGGTCATGACATTACACCGATGGTGACGCCGTATCTTTCATTGGACAGATTACACACGTGATTCAGTGTGAGAAAATGCAGAAGCTTTTCTATAGGGTTGCAACGCAGCTCAAGTTCCTGAAATGGCAGTACCTGAAATGAAGAAAAAGAATGACATCAGAAAAAAACATGACATAAACCCAGTAGAGAGTTACAGATTTAAAACAAATGTGTCAAGTGAATAATAATTACATTTGAAGCCAGTACAACTGACAACAGTAATGTTTAAAAGGTATTAATAATAATGTTCTAGAGCACACATTTTTTTCAATGAACCACTAATTGTTCCTTTACCTGTGATTTCTTCACCTCTTTTGATTGTATAACATCATTAGTTAACAAAATTGATGCTAAAATTATTTATTTTTTATCTCTTGGAGAGGCAAGCAGAAGTAATTGCTCTCCTCTAAGTGGGCTTGAGGATTGCCCACTAACAAATTGACTGAAATGCATGACATCATTTTCTCGGCTGCCTGGATATTTGCTTTATCCTTTGTCTTGTGTGTTATCGGCAAGTTGACAATTTGGTCAAGGTAGACAAGAGGATATGGGTGTAATGTGGGAATGTGGTGTAAGAAGGTTAGATCACCTCCCTGAGAGAGTATTAATTTTGTACATGAAATCTGTAAATTAGTCTAGTCCTGGCCAGCCCAAACTATTTTTAACCTCTGGCCAATTAGCGGAATAGAGCGGTGACGTGAGAGGAGCTGAAAGTGCTGAGAGCCTCTGCAGTTCCCGCAGCTCTCTGCAATCTGTTCAGAGCTGAATTCCTAGACACACCAGCACACACAAATATATGTAGCAGTGTTTTATGAAACCTGTTCTGGTCTATCTAACTTATTAGATCATACAGGTATGTTGTATAGACCTATACATGCATTATTACTGTATGCATGGAATTATTCAAACAAAATCATAGATCAACATCATTTTTCGAACATTTGCAGTGGTCTCATGGATCAATGGCTCATGATTTTGAAAGGAAAGATGTAAAGAAGGCAGAGAAAACAACCTCAGACCTATTTGGGCATACTGTATATAAATCAAAATGCAGCATCTTGCATTTCCTTTCATTGCTTAATAAGGCTAGTTTTAAAATTGTACAGTTTTAATAGTAATATATTTAAGGAAAAACACACACAAAACAAACAGCTCAAAACAAACTTTATATTACTATATTACACAATGTAGCTTGTTAACATCAATCATTACAGCTGCCATTCTGACAAGCCAAAATCACTAAACACCGTAAAAACATGGAATTTGTTTTCTCAAGTATTATATTTCTGTGCATATTTAAGTGCACATTGATCTGTGGTGACATTTTAGAGTGTAACACGCATATAGAAGTGTGAATATATTCTAATACATCTGCCACGGCATGATAGTTCAGTGGGATGGATTTCCATCTCATAGCCCTGATCTCTCTGGTTAAATCTTGAATTTGGGATGCCATTTATGTGAGGTATCTCTTGTACTAACATGGTTACCTTTTGGTCTGTGAATTAGTTGTGCTTCATTTTCCACATGTATGTGTGAATGTGTGTGCATTGATGCATAAATTTCACTAAAAGAGTAAATTCTCCTGCCTCGTATCCATGTATCAGGATCTAGAGACACCATGAAACAAACCAGTATAAAGCATTTACTGCTAACAAATTAATGAGCATTAATTTAATGTGCTCACTGATTTATTTTTGAGCATTGTGTATGAGACCTTATATGTCATATAATACTTATATTTCAGCTGTTTTAGGTGCATCATCATCACCACAACCACCACCATCGACATCTATTATTTCAAACATTAGTAGAGAACTGGAGAAACTGAAATGTAAAGATTATTATTACATCCATTACAAGACAGTGTCTGTGAGAAGAAAACTGGGGAACCCAAAAGAAACACATAAACACAGTAAGAGAAAATATGGAACTCCTCGATTAAGTAACGTGAGAAGCAACGTCACCAGTGTTGTCAATAGAATATTAATATTAGCTTGTTTTAAACTTTAAAGACGCACATATTTATTCACTCTTATGAATAAATCTGTACTTTCAGAAATAATAGTATTTACAATCAAACATGGACTGAAATTATCCTGATTCCATAAGCAGACATTCAGAAAAAGTTTCACTCCAGGATGTGACAATGTTACTGATGGTTTAATCGTGCTGATTTGATTTCCTGCTGAGTTCATGCCTGACCTTATGCCTCATTAACAATACCAAGTACCATTTTTAGTGATATGAATGACACCAGTGTCCTGGCAGCCCCATTAAAAAAAAAAAGCTTTTCAGAGATCTCATAACTGCATGCGGGAACACTTTTTGCTCCACTTTGAATATAAAAACAACCTCTTATGTCTGTCAGCAATGCTCTAATTGCGGGAAGTTGGGGAAAATTCCAATGTTTCTGGGAATGGGACAAAAGGACTACGTAAAGCCTTGACTCATGCTGCAGATTTATGAAATCAAGTCTCTACATGAAGAATGCTTTAATCTACTACATGGTCAAAACATTCGCTTATTCTCTTAACTGCATGTTTATGGTTCAAGAGATGGGTATTCACCAGAGAGTGCGGCGAAATATATTTTCCCAGTTGCTCATGAAGCGTGAGGATTTCTGGCTTGATCTGGCATTATGATTCTTGTGTCTGTTCCTTCACAGAGGTGGCAAAAGTACACACATTCATTACTTAAGTAGAAGTACAGATACTCATGTTTTAAAATACTCGGGTAAAAGTTGAAGTACTGATTAAACCTTTTTACTTAGGTGAAAGTAAAGAAGTCTTGGCTCTGACATGTACTTAAGTAAAAAGTAGTTATTGCTTCTACCTGTTTTAGCTGTTAACTGGACCTCACATCATTATGATAGATAGATAGATAGATAGATAGATAGATAGATAGATAGATAGATAGATAGATAGATAGATAGATAGATAGGCGTAAATTTCATTTAACAGTAGGGGGGACAATAAATATTAAATTTCTCATGAGCAATTTTTGAAGGGGGACACAAATAATACAGTCAAATTGTACTTATAAAGACACAGTGAAGAAAAACTTAAACTTAAAATAATCATAATGACGCAGTCTCCATCCTACAATAATAAAAGCAAAGTGTTTCACTGTGGGGACACAGTGAAACACTTTGCTTTTATTATTGTAGGATGGAGACTGCGTCATTATGATTATTTTAAGTTTAAGTTTTTCTCAGGTTCAATGAGAAAGCAAAACAAGGAATTAAAAAAAAGTTTAACATTTTATTTAAAATTAATTTAGACACTTAAGAACAGAATAGAAATTGATTATAAAAATACAGTGGGGTCAGTTCAGATGTAGCAGTGATCATTTAGTAAATGCACAGATAAACAATATGCTAATTGTGTGTTAATGTTAAATTAACATTATACCAAGTCGTCCCAAATAAAACACTGCATGGGAAACGGCTTTGACGTGTTAGTGTCAGTGCACTATGCTACAAGCTATTGTAAACAAGCTAACGTTCACTAGATAAGTCATATTTTATTTGCTAATAGAGCAGATTCATGGAAAATTACATCGGTAATCAGCATTTTTGCCGCAATTAATTTATGAATGAGTCTGCATCAACTACATTAAAGAGAATCGCTGTATTTAAAGTGAATAAAATACGCTAGTTAATAGAGCTGAACATTAATTAAGCCGCAGACACACACCTGACTCGTGTGTGTAGAGTAGATGAGATGAACTGGAAAAGCAGGCAGTGGGTCAAACCACTGTGAGGAAGGTTTTTTTTCTACTTACACAATTATATAGGTATACATAGATATATTGTTTACAATAGAGAGTGCGATATTTTTTTGAATTTTTTTTTGGGGGGGGGCACAACCCTCGGATGGGGGGGACATGTCCCCCCGGGATTTACGCCCATGTTGTTACCTAATGAATGTATTTCAGCGGATTGAAAAAGACGCGCAGTAACAGGAAATCAGTTGTTCGGCTGAAATCAGCGCGCAGTGAAAAGAGAAATTTTATATTTCACCAAATCAATGGATTAAAACTAAAGTAACGAGCCTGTTTTGAAAATGTAAGAAGTAAAAAGTACAGATATTTGTGTAAAAATGTAATGAGTAAAAGTAAAAAGTTGTCTGAAAAATAAATAGTGGAGTAAAGTACTGATACCAGAAAAATCTACTTAAGTACAGTAACGAAGTATTTGTACTCCGTTACTTCCCACCTCTGTTCCTTTAACAAGCTCACTTGCATCACTTTGGAGAGGTATTTAATATTTCACAAATGTGAAATACAAAACTAAAGAAAGCCAGAGAAATCAAATACAGGTTGCTTTTGTGGAAGTTCATGCAGTAAAAAAATAGTTTTCAAAAGGAAATGTTTGGATGCTGGCCATGTAAAACACCTTATACTCGAAATCCTGCTTTGTATTAGAACATCTTATAAACATGTAGTCTAATACTGATATGTTATATGGACAAAAGCTTGTGGACACCACAATTTAAGATTCCTATGTACTTTTGAACGTATCATTCTGTCCTAATTTGTAGTTACAATGACCTTCATGCTTGGCGAAAAGCCAAGAGCTGCAGCTTGGCCATACAAGGGTTGAGCTACCACCTTTCTTGGGAAGATGTTCCACTACATTTTGGAGAGTGGTTGTCGAGATTTGTACTCATTCAGCCACAAGGGCAGTGTTCCAAAAGGTTCCTAAAGGTGTTTAGGGTAGGATGGAGGTCAGAGCTTTATAGCAGGCCACTCAAGATTTTCATTGTGCAGGTTTTAGGTCTCCTTTGAAGTGAATGGAAAATGTAATGCTACCACCCTTAAAGACATCCTATATAATTGTGTCCTCAGTCTGGGGAAGAACCACATATTGCTGAAAAAGTCAGGTGCCCCAATACTTTTGTCCATATAGGGGTACATTATCTATATATATATATATATATATATATATATATATATATATAAAGCTCAAATACCACTGACTGACTCACTCACTCATCATGAAATCTCAAAAATCACTGAACGGATTGCAATGAAATTTGGAACATACCTTCCTCTTGGGTCTTAGGTGCTCACTAAGAAAGGGTTTTGAAAAATTCGGCCTGGATCGCGGCTAACTCGCGATATATATAAAGCTCAAATACCACTGAATGACTCACTCGCTCATCACGAAATCTCAAAAACCACTGAACGGATTGCAATGAAATTTGGAACATACCTTCCTCTTGGGTCTTAGGTGCTCACTAAGAAAGGGTTTTAAAAAATTCGGCCTGGATTGCAGCTAACACGCGAAAAACGCGATTTTTCACGCATTGTAAATTCTTAGAAATAATATTACAGATCCTAATGAAACTTAGTACATTGTTTCTTATTAGATGTTAGATTCACGATAAAAATGATTTTCAAAGTAGTTCACCCTGTATCGGTACTACAAAGGGGTAGTACGTTATTTGTTGACGTTACGTTCTGATCTCTGATCATCCAGTCCTGCTCAGTGCTTACTGCTTATTGCCATATTGCTTAGCGTTCTGCCTTCCGTAGCGAAGCACGGGTACTTTCAGCTAGTATTTAATGAAAAAAGAAATTAAATAAAAACCCATACACATTTCTTATTCATGCTTAGTAGCTGACTGGTCAGCAACACAGAAGTATCTAAGATTGATTTTATGGGAAATTCAATCAACTTTCAGCTGGATTTTAAGTAAGAAACATCACATGAATGAAAAAAAAGGAAATAAAAGCCCATTTGTGGTTCATCATCCAAATACAGATGAAAATATTTGAAGCATGATACAGATAATAGCATTGTCTTCTGCCTGTAGTGCATGAGGACTGTGACTTAATTGAATTCTTGTGACACATTACACAATTTGATAAAGACAACACTGACAGATTTTTATGAACAATAAATCAACACTTTATATCATTATTGTAATATTAATAAAGTAAAAGAAAATACTGCACAGATAAAACTGTAGCATTGGATAACTTTAGTACTCCCAGGCTTATTATGCTCTGCAGATATTCAGTCATATGACATCAAACCCTACAGCACTTATAGTCTCCTGTTCCAGTTTTATGCAGTAAAATATCCTGTTATTAAAGACAAGCTCTTTTAAATGTCCCTTGCTGCTTCTCTTCCTCTCCCACGCATTCTCACATCCACTGAGACACGATGTTTGGGGAGGCGCAGTGCAGTGGCAATGCAGCGATGCTGACAGAGGGAAGGATAGAGGAAGGAGGAAGACTCTTCCCTCGGGGGGGAACATGCTCATTCTTGGCTCAGGAACCGAATGATTTTTGACAATTACTGCACACTGTATGTGAACTGCTTCGACTGGCAGTCATGGATGGGAAGTAATGAAGTACAAGTACATTTTTATTTTTTTCTTGCTTAAATAGATTTGTTTTGGTATCAGTATTTTACTTCACAATTACATTTCCTAACAATTTTTTACTTTCACTCATTAAATTTTTTTACACAAAAATCTGTACTTATTTATGTGTGTACTTATTGTGTGTATGTGAAAACAGAGACCCTGAAAGGCAGATGGAGAGAGAGAGAGAGAGAGAGAGAGAGAGAGAGAGAGAGAGAGAGAGAGAGAGAGAGAGAGAGAGAGAGAGAGAGAAAGCGCGCACAGTAAAGCATCTGTGTAAGTGAAAAAAGAAAGATACATAGAAAAAGCCCAAAGTGTGTGCATGTGAAAATAGAGACATGGATCGAGAGCCTGAGAGAGAGAGAGAGAGAGAGAGAGAGAGAGAGAGAGAGAGAGAGAGAGAGAGAGAGAGAGAGAGAGGGAATTGCACTTTAATCGTTGCTATCTGTACCATGAAGACGATGAGCTCACTGAGCTCCTGCCACAGCAAGGTTTCTAAAGTTGGGCCCCTGCTGCGCTGGGGTTGCCACGGCAACTCTATAAAAAATGCCTATGGCTGATTCCACTCTGCTTTATGTGATGCCACCCAAACATTCTCACACGCCACTGTTCCCTTTTTAAAGATTAACACAATAATGTGGTTAGATCTCGGCAAGGTAAATAGAAGTATATATTTAGCTCTAGTTGCTGAACTCTTTACTCAGAGCAGTGTTTGTAGCCAATCCGTAATGAATCATATGATTTCGTTCGAGGTTTTGTTAGTGCTTCCTTATTCATTTTGTGTAGGCTACATTACCTCGAAGGCAAATGAGTCACACCGTAGCTTCAAGCGTAAATCAAAATCAAATACGATGCTTAGAACATACCTAAAGCAAGCGTTTTGTGAGTGTATGACACAGAAAGTGAGTGTGTATGGCATTTTCTTCCAAATGTCAGTTATGTAATAAATCACCAGTTGTTTTCTGATGACTGGACTTGTTAAAAGTCTGAAATGTCTAGATCTTGGGAATATAACTCTATATAAGTGAATATAACTGGCTGACAGATTACATGAATGTTTTGTATTCATTCACAAGAATTTCCTCTTTAAATATATGTATTAAGAATGAATTGAATTTTGATGTATACTTGTTTGAATAGGCTAAAAGAATTGTTTGGGGCCATTCTGATGAAATGTAAAGAAAAAGGAATCTGAAAACAAAAACAGGGACACTAAGCTTTTTAAAGTATTTTTTATTAGTGGCATCTTGCCAAAGCCCCCTGGAAGCCTAAAAATAAACCCAAAGCAGAAAAAAGAAATGGACATAGTGAGTGTGAGAACATGGCACAAAACACGTAGTGATGAGTGTGTATGAGTGTTTGATTAGATCCTGGTGGAGGGGAAAGAGGACAGATGGGCTCTTTCTTCTGCACTTCATCTATCATATACAGTGCCCTCCAGAATAGCACATGGAATAAGTGATATTTTGAGCTAAAACACACAAGGACACTTTTGTTTTTCAACAAAAAACATTTTTAAGTAAAGCAGTTCTACGAAAAACTGTTTATTATAACAATACATAATTATAATTGATATTTTGGAGTATATGTCCTAGAGAGATTAACATAATATAGTTATGTCTTACAAGGTTGGAAATCTTTCAGAAGTACATAATCAGCTTTCCAGGTTTACAGGATTCCACTCAAATATTTGGAATCAAAACGGATTCGGAAGCATCTTTGGCTTATCATACTTGCTGAAAGATCTAATTATGTCCAAACGTCTTGGAAAAGGCAATTGTAGCAAATGTAATTAATGAAAACATCTGCTTATATGATGTTTAAAGTATTCACATTACTGGTTGGTTTCTATATTGTTCACATTATTATGCAATCTACGTATTTACCTATTTACTTATCATTTATCAAGCTTATTCATGGGACAGTATATAGAGTCCTATCTGAATTATGGGGTAGCAAATAGTCCACTGTATGAGAAGTGACCTTAAAACATGTTTACCAACCTCTGGGTTTATTTTTTTTATTTATATATATATATATATATATATATATATATATATATATATATATATATACAGTGAAGAAAATAAGTATTTGAACACCCTGCTATTTTGCAAGTTCTCCCACTTGGAAATCATGGAGGGGTCTGAAATTGTCATCGTAGGTGCATG
This sequence comes from Silurus aristotelis, assembly GCF_946808225.1. Lineage (NCBI taxonomy): Eukaryota > Metazoa > Chordata > Actinopteri > Siluriformes > Siluridae > Silurus > Silurus aristotelis. The sequence goes on from NC_139575.1 coordinate 11,475,537, forward strand.
TCCACTGTGAGAGACATAATCTAAAAACAAAAATCCAGAAATCACAATATATGATTTTTAAACTATTTATTTGTATGATACAGCTGCAAATAAGTATTTGAACACCTGAGAAAGTCAATGTTAATATTTGGTACAGTAGACTTTGTTTGCAATTACAGAGGTCAAACGTTTCCTGTAGTTTTTCACCAGGTTTGCACACACTGCAGGAGGGATTTTGGCCCACTCCTCCAAACAGATCTTCTCTAGATCAGTCAGGTTTCTGGCCTGTAGCTAAGAAACACGGAGTTTAACTCCCTCCAAAGATTCTCTATTGGGTTTAGGTCTGGAGACTGGCTAGGCCACGCCAGAACCTTGATATACTTCTAACAGAGCCACTTCTTTGGATATCCTGGCTGTGTGCTTCGGGTCATTGTCATGTTGGAAGACCCAGCCTCGACCCATCTTCAATGCTCTAACTGAGGGAAGGAGGTTGTTCACCAAAATCTCGCAATACATGGCCCCGGTCATCCTCTCCTTAATACAGTGCAGTCGCCCTGTCCCATGTGCAGAAAAACACCCCCAAAGCATGATGCTACCACCCCCATGCTTTACAGTAGGGATGGTGTTCTTGGGCTGGTACTCATCATTCTTTTTCCTCCAAACACGTTTAGTGGAATTATGACCCAAAAGTTCTATTTTGGTCTCATCTGACCACATGACTTTCTCCCATGACTCCTCTGGATCATCCAAATGGTCATTGGCAAACTTAAGACGTGCCTGGACATGTGCTGGTTTAAGCAGGGGAACCTTCCGTGCCATGCATGATTTCAAACCATGACGTCTTAGTGTATTACCAACAGTAACCTTGGAAACGGTGGTCCCAGCTCTTTTCAGGTCATTGACCAGCTCCTCCCATGTAGTTCTGGGCTGATTTCTCACCTTCCTTAGGATCATTGAGACCCCACGAGGTAAGATCTTGCATGGAGCCCCAGTCCGAGGGAGATTGACAGTCATGTTTAGCTTCTTCCATTTTCTAATGATTGCTCCAACAGTGGACCTTTTTTCACCAAACTGCTTGGCAATTTCCCCGTAGCCCTTTCCAGCCTTGTGGAGGTGTACAATTTTGTCTCTAGTGTCTTTGGACAGCTCTTTGGTCTTGGCCATGTTAGTAGTTGGATTCTTACTGATTGTATGGGGTGGACAGGTGTCTTTATGCAGCTAACGACCTCAAACAGGTGCATCTAATTTAGGATAATAAATGTAGTGGAGGTGGACATTTTAAAGGCAGACTAACAGGTCTTTGAGGGTCAGAATTCTAGCTGATAGACAGGTGTTCAAATACTTATTTGCAGCTGTATCATACAAATCAATAGTTTAAAAATCATATATTGTGACTTCTGTATTTTTTTTTTTTAGATTATGTCTCTCACAGTGGACATGCACCTACGATGACAATTTCAGACCCCTCCATGATTTCTAAGTGGGAGAACTTGCAAAATAGCAGCGTGTTCAAATACTTATTTTCCTCACTGTATATATATATATATATATATATATATATATATATATATATATATATATATATATATATATATATAAACGCTTTTTTAAACGCTTTTTTTTTTTTTTACAATTTTGCAAATATTGATACATTAATATATGGTGGAAATTTGTAACCACAAGGGTGCACAGCTATAGTCTGCAGGAAGACTGATTACATTTAGTTGCAAAAAAAGAATGGTTTAACTCTGCAGGAAAAATTATAAAGGTAATTGCAGAAATGCATCGTTTCACTGTGCATAAAAATGTGATGAAGGTAATTGCAGAAATGCACAAGTTCTGATTCTGATTAATCTGCAGGAAAAGTGATACCTCGTTGCAGAAATGCACGGATTCATTCTGCAGGAAGAAGGATGACTGTGAATGCACAAATGTGCGGTTTTTTTTTATTTATTATTATTTATTTATTTTTGCAATAAATGTGATGGATGTTGTTGCTAACGCGAATATAGTCACAAAAACCAGGTAAAATACACTGTGCAGGTGAGAGGATGAATGTACAGGTCGTTCTCCTGCACCCGAGCTGCTGCAGGCTACATACTCGAGCGCCTCGTTCCGGTTGTAACTGAGTTGGCGTGAAAGAGAAAAAACATACAGAAATGTATGCAGAATTATTAAAATATCTTACAACAAAACGAAAGCTTAACATAGAATTTACGGAGCCAATGTAAATATGAAGTGCTACTTGCTTTATTCCTCATTGTCTCCCCGCTTTTAAGGAACTGGTGGCTGAAACGCTTCCTTGTTTGGGTGAAGCCAGAGCTGAGAGCTGAGAGCTGAGACACAGGGGCTGTGCAGTTTACAGGTAAAAAGAAAATAATGATCATAAGTTATTGTTTTGTGTTTACCGCATTCCAACGTGTGTGTGTGAGAGAGAGAGACAGAGAGAATAAATATAAATACCTGCTTGTTTAAGGAAGTATTATGCTGTTTGATTAAACCTGAATTGATCAGCCATAACATAAAAACCACCAACCCAGTACAGTGTTGTGGGTAACCAGAACAGCTCTGACTAACGCATGGACTCCACAAGACCTCTGAAGGTGTGCTGTGGTATCTGGCACCGAGATGTTACAGTAGCACCAGATCTTTTAAGTCCTGTAATTTGTAAGGTGGGGCCTCTGTGCATCGGTATAGTTTGTCCAGCACATCGTACCGATGCTAAATCTGCTTGATATCTGGGGAAGTTCTACACTTTGGACTTTTTGTCATGTTTCACAAACCAATCCTGACCTGTTTTTGCAGTATGATAGGGTGCATTATCTTGCTGACATCTTGCTGATCTGTGCTTGGTTTGTAGTAATGTTTCAGTAAATGGTATGTGGCAAAGTAACAAGCATATAGATGTTTAGACCCAGGGTTTCCCAAGGATGCCCAGAGTATCACACTGCCCCAGCAATCTCTTCCCCAGGTAAGTGCCGCACACACCTGGGGATCCATATAAATGATCAGACCAAGCCACGATCACCTACTCCTTCATGGATGAGGTCCTGATACTCACGCCTATTGTAGGCATCTTTAGCAATTGATGGGTTCAGCACAGTCACTCTGACAGGTCTAAGCTTCACAGCTCGACATGCAGCAAGATTTGAAATATAGGTAGGTTTATGTTCATATTAATATTACAAAATGATCTTCATGGATTGTTGCTGGCTTCAAGTTCTTTGTCACATCTCTTATTACTTGTTCAGTGGGAGATAATTATGAGTCATCCTCCTCTTGCTAGCATTCTCCTCCTCCTAATCATCATCACCTAAAATCATTATACAGTACGATCCTGAAGGCACAAGCAGTTTGTCTCAGACTGTATGGTGTGTGTTTTTGATTTTTTGGAAGGCAAGGTGTATTTGTACCAGAGGCCTACTCAGTGTAGAAGTACATGATGAATATTGTCTCTGGCCTAGAATGTGGGATGTGTAGTTGGACAGTAGAACAAACACATAAGTGTGCTTTGTAGGAGCCCACGGTGGATCTTTATTTGGCCAAAATGCCCAAAATGTATGGGTACTGTGCCAATAAGCCCAGGGTGGATTTGTACTTGATTGGAATCTGAAGGGTTCATGGGGTATGTGGCCAGTAAGGATGAACAGGGTGTACATGATCGAGTGTACTTGGCCAGTAAGTGTGAGCAAGGGGTACATGAACAAGGGGTACTCGGCCAGTGTGACAATATGTGACAATAAGCCCAGGGATGGTATGTTCTTGGTTCTTCTTGGTTTATGAGCCTATGGTAGATGTGCCAAAAAGCCAACTGTAGATATGCTTTGCACTTGATGTTGGAGCCTAGACTGACCGTTAAATTAGCCAATAATTCCAACTTTGATATGTTTTTAAGTTAGGAGCCCAGAATAAATGTGTACTTGATTAAAATGCCCAGGACCTATGTGCACTTGGCTGATAGGTCCAGGGTAGATGTGTGTAAGCAAGGAAAAAACAAGGGTGGATATTCAAATTGTTTCATAAAAAAATAGACCGGGTGATTAGGTTTTTAGATGTTGTTTAAAAAAAAAAGCAATTTTGCTGGTTGTTTTTGCCAGTTTTGCTGGTTTGTGAATAAACAGCTGCTCTGCTGTTTTTGTGATCCGACTTCAGGAAAATGGACTTGATTTACTACAGTGGTAGTAAAAAAAAAGATTTCAAAAAGCACAAAAAAATCTTTTTTGCAGGGGTATTTTCTTTTTTACTGTATTGGGCAGTTTTTTTATACCTATATTGGGAAAACTCCATTAGATATTAAAACAGCTAGTCTGGTTTCAATAGTTTGTTCTCATTTTTACTGGCTTTTTCACTGAGGGGGGTCTGTTGAAGTCAGTACCATGGTGATCTGCTTCAAATGACACATACTTGAGAGAATCTAACAGCTTGTTAAAATTTGTTGCACACACCTGCAATGGTTCACATTAAAGGAATTCATGAAGTTGGCATGAAGTTGCCAAAAGAGGGGTGGTGAGGTTAAGGGAAAGACAGCTGTCTCTTAGAGTAATTGTGCGAAAGAGTAAGACAGACAAATGATCTGATCCTCGGCATACGCGCTGGTGTCAAAGAGTAATTGAACACTGCTAGACATAATTTTGCTTTGAATGCTTTCAACAGCTGTTGCGAGAAAATATTGCGTAATGATGAGCGTGAAAATGATATTAATCCAAGACTCCTGCAATTGAAGTGGAAGCGTTACCAGTACATTTGACGTGATATGATTTCATGCTGGGGTCGTGTCACAGTCATTCAGCTAAAAGGTCGTAATGCAACCCAAGCCCTTATGTACGTCATAGTGCTCATTGCTGCCTGCTCACCTTTTACTGACCCAGTCACTGTTTAGCAGCTGCTGTTGACTTGATCTCTAATAAACCAGCTGTCCATGAGGATAAATATCTTTTCCTTAACGTGTAACAGCACAAAACATACTTAAAAAACACCCATGCTGGACCAGTGAGCTATTAAGAACAGTCAAAATAATAATAATTTTGAATGGTTGGCTGCTTCTTTTTAAAACTTTTTACTAAAAACTTTGAAATGTTTTTTTTCGTAATAAAATTTTAAGTAAAACCTAGTTGACAATTTTTTTCTGTAAATTATTTATTATAATCAGAGATAGTTTCAAGAAAATCCAAATTCACCCATGAACCTTTATACAACTAAGATGTGAAAAGATGTATATACATCTAAGGACAGTGAAAAGATGTATATACATCTTGTTTCTATTAAGCAAGTCCACAAAAGTAGTTGATATGGGCATTTGTTATGTTTTCATTTTGTAATGTCATTTTCTCGCCTTATAATGTTCTTGCATTTATAGGGGACAGGGAATAAATAAAAGGATCTAGTATTACCACAAGCTCCATTCTGCTTTGTTATAGATTCTCTAGAACAGTAATGGAGAATCTGAATCCTGTTCTTTAAATGAATATTCCCTCAGTGAATGTTTTGACAGAGAACATTATGTGTGCACATTGCAATGCTACTCGATACACTTTTAGAGAATTTCTTGCCTCCTGACTTCTCTGCAGTTCCTTCTCCCACTGTCATCATATCCCTCTTAATTATCGGACTTCAGCTTTGACATTATGAGGATCCACACTGAGCAGATGTGTCAACCCATGAGCGGATTATTATGTAAGAGAGAGCTTGACCTTGAATTAACTTTTAATTGCAGCGGTGATGAAAGGCTACTCGTATGCCGAACAGCACCTATCAGTATGTACTCCTATAAAGTCTGGAAGAAAGATTTCTTTGTCAGATAGCTGACCCTGAATCAGGTCGAATATGCCATCTGCTGAAATATAGCCTTCACCTACAAAAACTTCATTTGATGTCTAACTGAAATGCCCCTATTGAACTGTATTTACTACAGCAGTATTGTAGGCATGGCCTTTTTTTCCACTCTGTCTGTTTCGTATGTCCTACATAGACATTCCCCAGTATGTCTCATCGAAGTCTTTCTCGAGCCATTCAAAGAAGCGCTCCCGAACTAGGAGACATGATCTGATATTAGCATGGCAGGATCCTCAATGGAACATGTAGCAGAAGTAGGCCTCAGCTAAAAATGTAAGCTCAGTATCTGTACAAGTTCACTCAGGAAGCTGTATATCCATTAGAGAGACCCAGTTAAGTGCGTCACACAGGTAGCTCTGGAGCACATCTTCGTCACTGCAGACGCACAACCCAAATTACTGAAGATTTTTTTTTTTCTCTGTCTTTTTTATAATGCTATAAGAGAGAACAAGAGTGTGAGGGTTAAATGAAAGAAGGGCATGAGTGTTCTTAAATAAGATCAGGGGAGAATCAATTGGAGCAATAGTTTCTGCTTTGTCTTTTTGTTCATTGTAAAATACTTTGTATTAAGGGCGAGTAATTGTTGGGAGGTGTGGCGAAGTGTAGTCGTGTATGCAATAAGGGTAAGACAATGTGAAGATATTGCCAGCTGAATGTAAGCATTTGTTTCTTTGTGAAGTCTGGAATAGATTTACTTGGCTGGGGGTGCTGCCATTTTAAACCTTTAAGCAAAAATCTTTAGCATCGCTGTGGGGAAAAATATAAAACAACTGAAAAAATGTTTTATTAGAGTCCCAGAAACACCAGAAAGGGTGTTACTACACACCAATCAGGCATAACATTATGACTACCTGCCTAATACTGCATTGGTCCCTTTTTTGCTGCCAAAACTGTCCTGACAGTTAACAGAATTAACTTCTTCAGCAAATTGAGATACAGTAGCTCATTTGTTGGATTGGACCACGTGAGCTAGCCTTCACTCCCCATGGGCCTTGGCTGCCCTTGACCCTGTCGCCAGTTCACTGCTGTTCTTTCCTTGGACCACTTTTGATAGATATTGACCACTGTAGACTGGGAACATCCCACAAGAGCTGCAGTTTTGAAGATGCTCTGACCCAGTCGTCTAGCCATCACACTTTGACCCTTGTCAAACTCACTCAAATCCCTACGCTTGCCCATTTTTCCTGCTTCTAACATCAATTTTGAGAACAAAATTTCACTTGCTGCCTAATATACCTCACTCACTTTCAGGTGCCCTGATGAGTAGTCAATGTGCTGCTTGTAAAGCAGTATAGTTTTATTGCCCTCTGAAAATTACTCATCATAAAGCTATTATTGTGAAAATAGATGGCAACAAAACAAAGTACACCCTAAGTGATAACAGCTGTACAAAGCCACATGTTCTTTTTATAATGTTCAGGTTTTTGTCTGCTTGACAGGACCATACAAATTATTGTATCTTGTATTAGAGCAGTTAAAATCTGGAGCTTTGAGTACAATTCTCTCATACTGACCACTGAATGTTCAGCATGGCACCTCTTGGCAAAGAACTCAGCATTAAAAATGTTGCTCTTTACAAATAGCCTAGTCAGGTAACACCCTGAAACTGAGTTACAGTACAGTGGCCAGGGTCATACAGAGGTTTCACATTGCAACAAGTCGGTTTGCATGGCCGTCGTCCCAGAAGGAGGCCTGTTCTGAAGCTGCCTCACAAGAAAACTTGTGGACTGAAGACAACAACCTGTCCAAGAGCATGAATTACTGGAACCATGTCCTTTGGCCTGAATTCCAACATGAAAACAACCCTAAACACACCGCTAAGATGACAACTCCCATGCTGAGGAAGGTGAAGGTGATGGCCAAGTATGTCTCCAGACCTGAACACTCCTCAAGGACTCCTCAAGGATCCTTAAGTGCAAGGTGGAGAAGCGCCATGTGTATAACATCCAGCAGATCATGATGTCATTATGGAGGAGTGGAAGAGGATCCCAGCAACAACCTGTGCAGCTCTGGTGAATTTCACACCCAGGAGGACTAAGGCAGTGCAAGATAACAATGGTGTTTACAAATAAATTAGCAATTTGAATATATATATATATATATATATATATATATATATATATATATATATATATATATATATATATATATATATATATATATATATATATATATATAAATATGAATATGAAGAAAAATCTGTACACAGTTTTTAGATCTAATATACAGATAGGTACCTTTTGGAAGTAGTGGGTAGGCAGTGTAATAAATAGGAAAATAAGAGAGTAACCTGTATATAGCATATGTCTGCATATATTACATATGAATTTAATTACTGGGATGAGTTTAATTGTTTATGAGGTTCATTTCCAGGGGGAAAAATGTCTTGAAAATTACTCCTTTTTAAATTAATTAATTAATTAATTAATTTATGGCAGTACATTTTTTGATCAGCAGATGTGAACAAATTCTACTTTTTGTTATTTATTAATGTTGTTTATTTTTTTATGGGGCATTTGCATGTGTGTATTTACTGAAAACAATTTCTGTTAATTTCTACTATACTGTATATCAGTAAAATTCCAGGCAGGGATTATCATGTACTTCAGTAAACATAGTGTCTGTAGTTAAAGAGATAGATAGATAGATAGATAGATAGATAGATAGATAGATAGATAGATAGATAGATAGATAGATAGATAGATAGATAGATAGATAGATAGATAGATAGATAGATAGATAGATAGATAGATAGATAGATAGATAGATAGATAGATAGATAGATAGATAGATAGATAGAAAGAAAGAAACATAGTACACAAAATTCCCAGAGAAACATAAAGTTTCGGCCAAAAATACTTTATTAGTGGTGTGAAGGCTGTGCTATCTAAGCTGGTACTGCAACTGTGCTTTTATTATCATTAGAAAGTTGCACAGCAGCTATTTAAAAAAAAGAAAGAAATAGCATGTTTATTTCATTGTTAAACGTACTTATTTTTTAACAAATGAATAATAGAAAAAAACCTTTCTTAAGTTTTGATAGATTTATATTACTTAGAGTAAAACATTGAACTTTGTACACGTGCTGATTATTATTATTTTTGTCATTATTACCCCATTTTGCATCAGTGTTTCTTCTGTTCTTACAGGTATATATAAGGTTTTACATTGCCTGAGGTAAAGGGAATGCAAGGGCAGTAGAAAAGCAGAGAAGGGAGTGGTGCAGATATTTGCAGATGTCGAGCTGATTGCAGAAAACATTTGCGATGTTTATTTGGGCCTGACTTCCCCTCTGGACATATAAGCTAGAATGAATAACATAGTCTCTCTCACTTTCTCTCTCTCTCTCTCTCTCTCTCTCTCTCTCTCTCTCTCTCTCTCTCTGACTTACACACAGGCACATGGACACATTCAGAAACACACGTATGAACCATAATGACATCATTAGAAGGGCTAAAGTAAGACCCTCTTATGAGAGCCTGTATTAAGGGGCAACAAGCTTAACTTTTCCACTTTCTCATTCTGAGCGTTTACGTCGCTGAACTTTATTTATGAACAGTAGAGAACCTGTTTCACTCTCTTTTTTTGAAGATAAGATTGATATCCTGTCCAGTCTGTCCTAAACGCAATCACAATCAGCAGTTTCTAGCGTGACGGCTACGTTACAAGATGTAACTGTGAAAGTATCGGGCTTATAGGGTTAAAATTGCTATCCCTGTTGATCTAACATAACCTATAGGAGATTGTCTAAAAAATAAGACGGGCTCGATGCAGATTTTGTGGCAAAAGTGTTATACAAACATCCAGTCATTACTTTTCTGAAATGCGGTATGTGGTGAAGGAACCGGACCAAGTTACTTGAATGCGCCATATTTTTCTGTTCCGAGAAGTGAGGGAAAACAGCAGGGATGCTCATGTTTATTGAGCAACAATTTGCGTCTGATTGACGCACAAGTCGTAACTCCACTAGGCACCAAACAGGGCTTTTTTTTTTGGCTGTGAAATATTTGCGCAAACATTTATTTATTTATTTTTGTAAACATTGACTGTTACTTATTTGTAAGAAAATTGATATCTGACTATTGCACATATACAGTGAGAAAATGCAGCATTTTGGAAAGGCCTGAAAGTTGCTGGAAGAAAAGCTTAAAGCTGCTGTTACTTAGAAAAATGACACCAGGTAATACTGGTGTGGTTTTAAAAAGTTTCTTACATAGAAATGTGATGCAGTGAGTTTGGAGTTATGTAATTGTTTAAAGATTATGTATATCACTGAAAAGGTCAGGGCTTTGAGTCAGTGCACTGTTAAGGAGGAGCTTAACATCTGCTGAGCGGAGTAGGTCGTTTTTATAGGCCAGCTTCTTTCATTTTATGTTCTTGGTCTGGGAAAGTAGTCTTGCGCTTCAAAGCAAGAATTTTTGTCTACGTCACAAAAAAATAATAATTTGTGCAAAAATTGTTCCTTAGGTGAAATTATCCTTGAAGTCTGAAAGAACAAAATCTGACACATACGTGTAAAATAGGGAAAACATTTTTATTTATTATTCTTTTTTTTTTAAGGAGACCATGGCAAATGTTTTTTTTGTTTTGTTTTGTTTTGTTTTTTATTTTCTTTATTTTTGTTACACCAATATGCTCTTTTTAACAAATGGATATCACAAGTGAAAAACTTTGGTCTATGTTAAGCTTTACAGAATTGCTTGTATATTTATATGAATATTTTTTTTATAACTTTTGAATTCTCAAATCTGAAGATGTTTTCTATAATATTGGCCCTCACAGCCCTTTGTGTAACTTAAATCTTAGACGTACAGTACAGACCAAAAGTTTGGACACACCTTCTCATTCAAAGAGTTTTTTTTATTTTCATGACTATGAAAATTGTAGATTCACACTGAAGGCATCAAAACTATGAATTAACACATGTGGAATTATATATGGAATTATATACATAACAAAAAAGTGAACTGAAAATATGTCATATTGTAGGTTCTTCAAAGTAGCCATCAAGAGAATGCCAAGAGTGTGCAAAGCAGTAATCTAAGCAAAAGGTGGCTACTTTGAAGAACCTACAATATGACATATTTTCAGTTGTTTCACACTTTTTTATGTATATAATTCCACATGTGTTAATTTATAGTTTTGATGCCTTCAGTGTGACTCTACAATTTTCATAGTCATAAAAATAAAGAAAACTTTTTGAATGAGAAGGTGTGTCCAAACTTTTGGTCTGTACTGTATATTAATTAGTTATTTAGATTTAACATATAATTTCTATAGAAACATCTTATTTAGAGGAACTTGGATGGCTAGTGTTAAACATTGAAATATATACAGTCATTGAAAAATGAAGTTTATTTAGTGTACTGTATATGCAAGTGCTTTCTGGTTTCTCTAGAACATGATGAATTTTCTATTTTATTCAACTTCGAGAGGGAGGAAGAAAAAGAGCCTTCCACAGTACCAGTATAGTATTTTCCCAAAAGTTCACGTCCCATAGTGTCGCATTATAAAAATTATTAATAGAAAATTTATTCAAATTCTATTCGAAGTTCTTAATCAGGTTGAAAGTAAATATGTCAGGCACAAAGAATATCCTTATATGCAGTTGCATTCTTCTAGTCATTTTATAATTTTCTTCCAAACATGTGAAACAATTATTCTGAATGCCTGTTTGAAATCTCGATTATTTAGACAGCAGTGTGTTCTGTTGACCGTCATGGTCTTAGCACATTTTTTTTTTTCTTTCATAAAAAAATGAGCCATTGTTCAAACGAAGTCTTGCTTACGTGCACTCCGTGCCTCTCCTGTTAAGGTCAAAATCTGCCGAGCAAAACCAAGAAGTGCAGACAGGAGCTATTGGTGAAAAAAACGTACTGCTTACTTCCTAAGCTGTCCGATTCTACTGTGAGCGAGAGACGATTATGATTTAACAGCTTGGTTACTGTGTGCCTTACTAAGAATGTCTATGGATGTTTCATTAAATGCTAAATATGAAGTGAAGCATAGACAAAAGAAAAGCAGAAAAATGCAGGTCAACTGGAAAAAAAACTTTTTGTCATGGTGCAGCAGGTAGCATTTCCTCCTCACATTCCCAGGTCCTCATTTTGATGCTGAGCTCAGATTGCTGCCTGTGTGAAGTTTTGCATGTTCTCTGCCTGGGTCTATGTGGGTTTCCTCTGGGTTTTCCGGTTTCCTCCCTCCTATCAAAAACATGGTGGTAAGTGGACTATGTTAATTGCCGTCTGTGAGAACGAGTGCATGTGTATGCACTTACCCTAACCCTAGATATGCTCCAGATCCACTATGACCCTGACCAGAACAAATCGGCTACAAATAAACTAAAATAAAAAAAAAAATCATGAGCAACTACTACTACTTATGTAACTGCTCTTTTTTTAAAATGTTATTATTTAATAATATTTCATATAATACTTGTTATAATTAGTCTACAGTGTCTTCTTTTTTCTTCTTATAGTAAACCTGCTGCATTGTAAGTATGCAAATAGACCGAACGTCACAGAGTGCTAAAATTTCTACTTACATTTTTGAGGTGAAAAAAATAAAATAAAAATTGAACTGAAATTAAAATATGTAACACTTGGGATTACTTCTATTAAATATAACTTAGTACCTGATCATATTCTGGACTGGGTACATCCAGTTAAACTAATCATTGTTTTTATTATTATTTTTATTGTTTTAAATGTAATAGTATGATATAATTTTTTTTTATATGATATTAGACTGTTCTAGTCGATTTAACACTGGTATATGCCTAGTAATGAGTGAATCATAAACATTCCTCTTTATAGGATTCACTCTGCCTTGAACTATATTAAAAGATGCCTTGCTGTAATCCAAAGTGTGGTGAAAAAAAACGAAAAGTCAGACATCATCGTTTTAGCATCATTATCGACTCATTGTAGAGCATTACATTGTCTATTTACATTACTTATAAACCGCCTGATCCTTATCCTGGCACTCAGTCAAATAAGCCCGCATGGTATAGCAGCCTCATGTTCACTAGCTCACGTCACACTCCGTTGTGCAAACCATGGCTAGCTGTGGAACGTGACCAAGTTTGCGGAAAGCCCCTACATGCCTCTCAAACACTAACACACACCCGTTGGTGATCAGCGCTGATGATTGCAGGAGCGACCTTTAAGACCAAAACAACATTCCTCAAGCGGCTTTGGCATAATACGATGGCAGCGATTAGAGTCCTAAACGTCTGGTCTTCTACTGTGCCTACGTGCTGTTCGGCCAGCGATGCTCTGCAGAAGGCTGGCACGAGCCATCACACATACTCACACACCCTCATCAGTGGCCTTCCTTCCCTCCTTGCAGACCAAAAGGAGTCGAGTCAGACGACGAATTTGTGAAGCAATTAGGACTTCCTTTGTTGATGTCATGGGTTGATTTGGGTAAAGTAGGTTAAGTGATATGGCCCTTAAGGAACGAGGTCACATATCAAAAACGCTATGCTGTGAAAGTAAAGTTAATATATGATGTGTTAAAAAGTATGTGGACACCTAGGCATTCCACCCATGCACTGTATGGGCAAATCTATTGGGACACTTGATTTTGCAGTTCTTTCCCATACTGTTACTACAATGTTAGAGGCACTCCGTTATATAGAATGGATTTTACATTTGAACCATTTGATCCAAATCTGTTTCTGCTTGACACTATTTCTGTGCATAAAGTGAGTTCCATGAAGTTATGGGTTACATGTACATGTCTTGAGTGGTCTGCTGTAGAGCTTTAACCCTATTGAACACCTTTTGGAAGGATTGGAACACTGATGGCACCCCAGGCCTCCTCACCCCACATCAGAACCTGACTACTTTTGCTAATGCCCTTGTGGCTAAATAAGCACAAATCTCTAAAACCACACTTTCAAATCTAGTGGAACCACTTCCCAGAAGAGCAGAGGTCATTAAAATAGCATATGGAGACTAAATGTGGTATGGGATGTTTAAAAGCATCATTATAACCACATGTCCACAAACTTTTGTCCATATAGTGTATGTCAATTGTTTTTGAACACAAAGATTGAAGACATGGTTTGTCAGATTGATGTGTATGCACTTGAGTAGCCTGAACAGAACCCTGAACATAACCACAGGGAGCACTTTTGGGATGAACTGAAACGCCGAACTGCGCCGCAGGCCTTCTCTCACGACATCAGTGCCTGACCTTACTAAAGCTCTTGTGGCTAAATGATCACAAATCCCCACAGCTGTGCTGCAAATTATAGTGGAAAACATTCTAGAAGAGTGGAGGTTATTATGACAGGAAACGGGGGAATAAATCATGAATAGGGTAATCAAAAACACATACGGGTTTGATGGTCAGGTTTCCATGAACTAATAACTGCTTTATAAACTACTTGACAATTATTAAATACCATTTTAGATCCATTTTCTCCCTATCTGTAATTTTTCGCTCTAATTTCAGTTTTATAGTAATTATTATTAGATGGCATTTATCAGACTTTAGCATTTGTTTCAAACCATTGGAATAGAGATTTCTAGAACAATTCTGAGGTGGAGTGTAGTGGTGAAGACGTTAGACTTTATATACAAAGATTGCAAGTTCAAATCGCAGCCACACCAAGCTGCCACTACTGGGCCCCTGAGCAAGGCCCCTAACACCTTTGCTGCCCAGTTGTATGAATGAGATAAATGTAAGACACTCTCAATAAGGGTGTCTGCCAAGTACTGTAAATGTAAACTATAGACTTTGCACAAAACTCACTGTTCTCATTCTGTTTAGAGAATAATTCTTCGACTTAATTCAGGGTTGTCATGGATGATCTTTGGTCCTTTGCAGACTGTGGCCACGGGTCGGCTTGGTCACGAGGCGTTGTTCAGAGCAACACTTAATCCCTGCAGCACTTTAAAGAGGCTTTTAACTTCTGCGCACTCTTGTTATAATAATCAATCCTTTAACTCACAATTACTGCTGGACAGATGCAAACCCCCAAACCCCTGAACTCTTTGTGTGTGTGTGCGCAGCTGCTTTCAAAATGTTTTATTTATTTTTTGGCAGGTGAATAAGTTCTCCACCCAGAGTCTGTGCTCCATCTATCGGAGACAATGGGAATGTCAGTTTAATAAGTAGGTCAAAAAGAGTGGGAGGGGTGAAGAGAAAACTGGAGATTGGAAATATAAAGGATTATCTAACATTTCACTTATCAGTGACAGAATGGTGCCAAACTATTGTTATTGTTTTATATACTATTTAATCAAGCATTGCTTTATGTTGTAGATGTTTGTGAAAGTAAGTTATTGTGAGCTTAGTGATCATGGTAACCTTTTAAATTCAGGATTTAGGAAAATTTGGAGGTCAAGTGTGTTTGCTTTTCAGGATTTTGGAACGTCTTCTATTTGCAGTTAAATCAAACTCTACCTGATTTGCAGTAGCATATGATTTTCGTCTGTGTATTTTTGGAAAGATTTTGAAAACACGAGTTAATACACGCCTGTGACAAATTAAAATAAATCTTTAGCACTTTATAATGGGAGTTAAAAAATGTCACTGTCCCCACCCTCAGGACATGAGGAATCACTGAATGCTTCATGGATGGTGAGATTGTTGTAAATTATGTCATGGTTTTCATAAGTACACTGATCTCACCCCAATAAAACACGTGGGAATTTTTGGAGCGACATGTTGGACACGATCACATCAAAACATCAATATCTTTGCATAGAACTGTGTTCATCTTCTCCAGTACAGTTTTAGAGACATGTCAAATCTTCACCAAATATTGAATATTTTTTAACATCCCATTCCATATTTAGTCCAAGTTTCCTGTTAAAATAACCTCCACTTTTCTGTGAAGATGTTCCACTAGATTTCACTACTAGAATGTGGTTGTGGAGATATGTGGAGATATGTGGAGATGTGCGTATTCATCCATAAAGGTGTTAGTGAAGTACTGATGTAGGGTGAGGAGGCCTGGGGTGTAGTCAGTATTCCAATAGTAACCATATCCTAATGAAACTTGCTTTGTACATAACTGCATTGTCATGCTGGAACAGATTTGGGTTGGTTCAAATAAATAAAAGATTCTATACCACCACATCCAAAGACATCCTATACAATTGCATGCCTCCAAATTTGTGGTAACAGTTTGCGTAGACATACGACATACGGCTAGAAATACTTGACTTTTGTCCATATAGTAAAAGACTTTACTTTCTTGAGCTTTTTGACCTTTATAACAACATTGCCATGCATAAATCGGCTTACTAGTTTTAAATCTTAAGCTGTTTGCAATTTGTGGCCCCTTTCCCGATTTTACTGTGTTGAATTAGTGGAAAGCCTCTTTCAAAGAATGCTGCTTATGCAATAACACAAGATGTTTTCATCAGTGGAAACATACAAGACTGGCACTTAACAATGGCATGTGTGGTTTTTGGCTGCTGTGTGCATGTACATGTGCATACAGCTTAAAGTTTTAATCCCACGACTGGGCAAGTATGTGCATGTAGAAATAGGCTGCTACTTGGGTATTATTCAAGTAGAGAAATTTCCTGCCTCTAATGCACTATTGTTCATATAGTTGAACTGGGTTGTTACGGTTAAATGTAAATGTTCATTTTGAGTTTTGACTTGCGTATTTCAACCAAGTGTCATTCAACAGGCACTGCAAGTACTGTATTCTCTGTTGTTAGGAAGTATAGTGTATAATGTGTAGTGTTTTGGTGCTGTGTTGCTTCCTGAACCCTTTATTTCGTAATGAGGTTAAAAAGAGCACAGTCCATAAAACACTGCAGAATACGAGTGCGAGGAAGAAAGGTGTCAGATGTAATGACAAATATGGAACAGCAGGTGGCAGACATCATGAACTAAATAGAACATGAACACTTGGTTTTATCTCCATTTTTTTTATTAAATCGCACAAAGCCAAAATAAAGCCATTATTATCTACAAAAGATGTGCATTACATTAGACCAAAACCATATTGCTGCTCTCATTTAAAGCAACCAGTCTGACAAAATGTCCCTTTTTCTCCTTTGTTGCAGGTTTCCTTGTGCAATTTCAGTGCAACAATTTATTTATCTGCTAATCTGTGTGAACTGTGGGACTGCTGTAGATACCAACTCGTTCTATTAAATTGCAGGTAATCTTTACATTTTACTTTTTTTTTTTTTCTTAAAAACAAGTACAGACAAGTTTGTTGTTTTGCCTCTTTTAATGTCAGTGTTTTATTATTTACTAAAATTAATATTTTCCTCTGGGGCATACATTATATTTATTTGAAATCTAAAGAACATTTAATTAGTTTAAAAGTATTAAAATACAGTTGTATGTTCATATACCAAATGTAACTATTTATAGTTGTGTGACACTTATAGTAGACCCTCTTAAAATGTTATGGATTTATGTGTAAGGATATGATACAAATCATCTGGTCCTTGCCAGGTTTTAGAATTAAGTAAATACGACCTCAGTTAAACACCACCACCTGGCAGAATAAACCTTTCTATTTATTTTTACAAAAATCAAACAAAAATGGAGGAGCTATGTGTGAAAAACTAATTACACCTTGTAATTAAATAACTTGTAGAACCACCTTCGGCAGCTTGATGTAATCGTATTCTGCATGACTTTATCAGTCTGTCACATTGTTGCAATGGAATTTTGGCTCACTCTTCTGTATGTTGTTTTAGTTCATTTGGGTTTTCGGGCATTTGTTTATCAAATGCAAATAATCGCCCCTCTACCACTGTGATAGACAGCTGGTATGAGGTGTTTTTGATAAAATGCTGTGTTTGTCACACTTTGCAATATAGCCAAGCATGTCCACTTTGCTCTCGTCTGTTTAAAGGACAATGTTTTTTATATTAATAAATTTTTTTTTTCTTGCAATTTCTCTGAACATTGCAGTCAGACCTTGGGGTGATGCTGGCTTGCTGGGATATCCACTCCTGGGAAGATTAGCATTTTAAATGTTTTCTACTTTGGAAAAATGTTCCTCATTTTAGATTTATGAAATTTAATTTGTTTAAAAATGGCCTTAAACCCATCCCAGATTGAAAAAGCAGCAACAGTTGCTTCTGTAAGATCGTTACTGATGTCTTTTCTTCATGACATTGTGTTAATACACACCTAAATGCTCCAGACTACAGCGAAATTTCAGCTTTTATAGGGTTGGTCATTCTTGCTAAGGATCAATTAATCCAGGGCATTTGATTAGGAGCACCTGGCTGCTACTAAAGCCTTTTAATTCTGAAAGCACACATGGTTTATAAAGTTTTTCCGTTTTGCCTTGATTTTTGTAAAAAATAAATAATAAATGAATAAATAAATGAATGTCATGTGCTGTTGTTCATCCGAGGTTGTATTTACCTAATTCTAAGATCTGAAAAGGACCAGAGGATGGGTGTACTTTCTGTTTCAGTTTGCATATTCGTTATTAGCAATATAAACAAAAATAATTAAAAGTGTACTGCAATCTTCATTAGTTTTACCTTGTGGTCTAGTCATTCTCCAAGTGTAACCTTGGCCTAAGTTGTCAAACTGTTTCTGTTTGGTGTTTTTTGAATGGCATCAAGCCTTGGAGGTGCTGCTTAGTGCATCAGATGCTTCATATTATAGTGCAAATCGTTTTAGTGTGATTTCTTAACAGTTATGCCACATAGAATCCCTCCTGCCCCTGGCTAAGCCTTGATCTCCTGTTTATGATCATTATGAAACGAATGCACATTTAATAGACTTAACGTATTGTTGAGTAAGTGGATACAGTTTGTACTCCAGATGAAAGTAGATTGAATTGCATGTGGTTCTACCTGTACCTTATGGTCCTAGAAAATTGTTGGACTTTTGGTTTATACGTTCTCAAAGGTCAGACTGTTATAGACTGAATTGGTAAGTCTCCGACTATACAGACTAATCAAACGGTTATTACTAGTAGCACTGACATTGACTTCCAGTGAAGACTATAGAGTGTGTTACCTAGGTAACTGACATGCTGAACTCTTTCTTTCAATTTCGTTCAAATCAGTTTTATTTGTATAGCACTTTTAACAATGGACATTGTTCCAAAACAGC
The DNA here is from genome assembly GCF_946808225.1 of Silurus aristotelis. Classification (NCBI taxonomy): domain Eukaryota; kingdom Metazoa; phylum Chordata; class Actinopteri; order Siluriformes; family Siluridae; genus Silurus; species Silurus aristotelis. The sequence continues at coordinate 11,494,416 of NC_139575.1, forward strand.
GTTACAGTGATAAATTGGTTATAAATATTATTGGTGTTTGTCAGTCCTAATGTACCATCCCTAAGACCCATGCTACTTTAAGTTTGCAGAAGAGGCTAGTTCCTTCAGATTTTAGAGTACTTTAAAGTAGTTCAGCCTTGCTAAGTGCAGATTTGAGGCTGTTCAGAATGACTCTGGGACTACCTCGATGTCGATGCCTGTGACTTCTCCAAGCATCAGCTTTTGCTTCTGTAAGCATGGCTGTCACCACATTTTTATTGTGTATGTATGTAGTCATCTGGGTTTTTTCTGACTATAACCCCCTCAAGTTTATTTGACTGGGTTCCAGGTGTTTTCTACAATGTTTATATAAAGCCCCCCCAGACCTGTTTTTCCCATCATTATGTACCGATGTACCTGTAATTCCCAATTTTCTCTGCTACTCTTACATTTTTTGTGTACATTTTGAAATCAGCCAATTTATTGGTTTCTTCATGTGATGCATATCTGTGTTAACTATTGGCATTGGTATAAAAGGATGGCTCTCATGCCTCAAATTACGGATGACTCAAGAATTTAGCCTTGGGCGGCCTTTATGATTGGTTTCGATTTATTCTAAAACACAAGATGGCAGCACTGCACCGGAGAGATATTTTCGCTGTCTGTCTTTTTTTATAGCTTCATGCTTGCATGTGAGCATGTATGTTGGTTATGCATCATTGCCTCGTGTACACCCAGACACATCCACTATGGACCTTAGGGTTGGCATTGTGCATTATTTAGCAGTCTTTATCCATCCAATTTAAACACTTACACACGCACACATTCTTACTGCAGGGATGAACGATTACACAAACCTATACAAACATGAACATATATGGAACGCTTCTCTTGGTAACACCAGCTCTCAAACACACACCCGTTGGGATTAGTCGGGCCAAAAAGAGGAGAAGGTACGAAAAGGGGGAGGGGCGGTAAACACAGACGGCATCTGCTATTACAGAGAAGCCAGTGGATAAATTGAGTCTGCTGATGAGTCTGCTCACTTGTCTCCTTGCTTAATTAAACACACGTTTAGCCCCGACCTAAACATAATCGAACGTGGAGAAAGGACAAGACGGAGGCTGATCTAAACAGACAAAGAAGAAGAGAGGGATGAACTAGGAGGGAGCAAGATGTTCACATGGACTAGAACTAGAGTATTCTGTAATGAGCCCATTTAAATGAGATTCCTTGCTAACAGAAAGTCCAGAAATAAAAATGAACATGACTGGCGACAAGAATTTTCTTTTAATGTTTACTAAATAGTTTAGGTTTATATGCTGTATAAACCAGTCTGGAGTAGTTTCAAGGTGGCTTTATTTTGCTCCTTTTGACTAGCGCTATAGACTCTGAACAGATTAAACATATCTGTTGCGAATTTGAGGTGTTGAGAATAAATGAATAATACTTGGTCATTACATATTCTGTGTCTTTTTATCAATGTTGCTAATTTGTTTAAATTTATCAGAGGAATTAAACAAGTGAACTAACTGACCAGGTTCATGTTTAAAAAACTAGCCACTGAGATAGTTACTCTTTATTTTGCTAGATAAAATCATTTCTGCTACCCCAAATATTTGGTCTTATCTGGTGAAATACTTTAATTGATGCAAATCAAGACCACGTTCCATCATCGGTAACCCAACGTCTGCAGTATGTCTGTGGTGAAAATGAGGCCCTGAAGTAAATCAGCATTTTCCTTTAGAGCAGTTTACAGCCTAAAATTGCAGAGAAATATGAATGTGCATCCCTACTTATTGATTTTATTTCGGCTGGCCTGCAAATCTATGAAAATAAGTTAAAACCAATATGGCAATGATAACATCAAAACAATAAAGGAGACCTCAAAATATTTTGCTAATTACATGGAATATTATATCATTCCCTGACAATTTGACAATGTGTGGAGAGTCCAGGGTAATTCAAAGGTTTGGATAAGGCTTCCATAAAGGTTTGAATGCAATTATATTGTACTGTACACCTGAGACCCAACACCCCTTTCTTGGTTCATGCCGTTTTCTCTGTAAGCTTATTTTAAATGATTGCCTTTCTTCTTTTATTGTCTCTCCTCCCTCTGGTGTTCTTCTTCTAAAGTGTGCCTCCATCCCTGTCATCTGTACTCTGGCTCCTCCCACGTTGTTTCCTAAGTGACGTCAGGTCGATGACTTTTATTTAGCACAGAGCGCGTGAAAAGGCGCCTGACAGTGATCCTAAATGGAGAGACACATAGTCAAGGGGTTTAATATGCTTTCTGAAGTTCAGGACAGGGATGCTGCATCTGTCCCTGAGAGTAAGACACGGGTCTCTCAGAAACAAAGAGCACTTTAAACACAGACAGGCATCTTTCTGTTCACTTCATTAATCCCCTTCTGTTCCGTTCTGGCAGTAGCTGGCACCGAAATGAGTTGAGTGTGTGTATGTTTAGGTGCATGTGTGTATTCCCAGTGAGGGCGCTGAGCGAAGCTGTGTCCTGTGTGCTGTGTGACGTATGACAGCACCTCAGGGATTGGCTGTGACATCAGCAAACCTCCCTTCACTCCCTCCCTCCCTCTCTCTCTCTTTCTCTCTCTCTCTCTCTCTCTCTCTCTCTCTCTCTCTCTCTCTCTCTCTCTCTCTCTCTCTCTCTCTCCCTCTTTCTCTTCCCCCTCCCATCCTTCTCTTGAGCAACCTCCCTCCTTCTCTAGCACCTCCCTCTTTAGCTCCCTTCCCGTCTCTGCCTGGTTTGCTTTTTTCCTCCTCCCTTTGAGCATCCTATGAAAGCCGCAGTGACTAGCAGCAGCAGCATCCATGGCCTAAACACGCACGGCCGAGCATTAGACAGGCGACAGCCGATGGGAATCTCTTAAGCGTGGCTGTGGTGCGTTGCCTCTCTTGCTTTCCATTTGCTAACCAGGGGTTTCTTCCTCTCCTCCTGTTGTTGCAGGCTCCTTGTTGATAGAGGAATGCAAATCTGTAATCATGATGGAAGGTAAGAATTGCATCTGCTTATGCTTCATTTATTTTCTCTATCACACCCTCACTCCTTTTTGTCTTTCAGTGTATGTTTAGCTTTCAGAGTGTGGGGTGGCTTAAATGGCATAAGCTCTCCGGCTATTTTGAGTGGCTTGCCATTCTGATGTCTTGCATATCATTCTTAGTATAGAGCAGAAGCTCCTGGTTATCTTAAGCACACACACACACACACACACACACACACACACACACACACACACACACACACACACAAATACACATTTTTGCAGGGATAATTGTTGTCTTTCTCCTCGTTTTTCACCTCACCCCCTTCCTTTGGCTTGGCATGGTAAAGGATTATTTGGATTTCACAGTTGCAGCCTATGTGCCCAGCTGGCTGGGTCAGAATTCCCTTTGTATAAGGAGTTTATTTCACAAATACGCACCCACGCACACGCTAACATACGCACACTCCCGCCCTCACTCACTTTCTCACTCACTCGCTCACTCACTCACTCACTTACTCGCTCACTCACTCACTCACTCATTCACTCACTCACTCACTCACTCACATACATTCAGCATACAATAGAACACAGCACTACTGTAATGCCATATTTGCACAGGTCTCTTTTTTTCTTTTCAGACAGAAAGTGTGGTCATGTTTGTACGTTTGTGTTTCATAAGCGTGTGTTTATGTATGTTGGCATCACTGTGTGCCATCAGCTGTATTTTTGGGAGGGAAATGGAGGCAGGCTTGTTCCACATGCGATGACGGAGGTTTTATGTAATTCCCTGACAAGAACATTTACTTAAGACAGAGCTTCTTGGATCAGAATCAATTGTGGGTATGATTTTGTTAAATTTTTTGGTAATAGAGTGCCTCGTGTATTTCTTTAACCGTTTGGCATCTTGGTAAATTGTGCAGTTTTGTACGTTTAATCTGTTACATGGGCACTCACGAAGACAAATTGCAGGCACGTGTCAAATACCTGGTTAATAAAACTGGTTCTGTAAATGTGCATGTAATCTTTACACTTTATTTTACCTTGCCAATGTTCCATGTAAGGTAGGTCGGTATTTTGTTGGTGCAAGAATGTGTGTTGGCACAGAGTATTCCATTTTCACATTTGTGGGCTTCATTGACCTTAATAACCTCATGAATATTTCTGAATTTAATCTAACTGTGTGATTAGAGTATTTAATAATTTAGTGCAAAGCTTTACCTTAGTTATTCTGGTCTGTGTGTGTGTGTGTGTGTGTGTGTGTGTGTGTGTGTGTGTGTGTGTGTGTGTGTGTGTGTGTGCACGCACATATAGGCCACCATCCTCCCAACAGTAACTCATACACTACCTCTATTATTCATTCATGTTCTCCTGATATAACTAGTGTTTGTGTGTCCTGTGCATGTGTGACTGCATATTTGTGTGCATGTGTGTGCTTGTATGTATGTCCCCTCTGAGGTGTTTAGGTGTTAGATAACAGCGCAGGAGCAAAGCGCGACAGCGACAGGGACTGCATCCAGATAGCTGTGTGACATGAAAATGAATGTTGCTTAGTGTGGCTACCACAGGCTTAGAGGTGTTTCCTGGATTACCTGGGGGTGTAAAATAGGAAGCTAATCCACTTCTCCTAGTGCTTTCTAATTCTGAACCCTTTGTGACAGCTGGAGCTGGTATATGGCTTTAGAATAAGGTGACTTGAGTTGTCTCAGGTTTCTAACAGGCCTGTGGTTTCTTTTTGGCAAAGCTACTACAGCTAGGTCAGGTCCTACTGAGCAAAACAGAGTAGGTAGGGTTTTTTTAAACATTAATTCTTGCAGGAATGTCAGGAGTGGGTTAGATTTAAAACCAGAAAATAAAATTGTTAAAAGTTTTGGAGAGCCGCTACGGTTATTTGACTGTATGCAAGCCTGATTCAGCAATTTCTCTTGCACATTGGTATGGATTGTCTGTATTGTCTTGTATAGTCTGTTTTTGTCTTGTCATGTCTGTTTTGTCTTGTATAGGTTTTAATTTATGTCTGTACTTTTGAGAGTAACAAACAGCTGGAATCAAATTCCTTGTGTGTGTCAACACACTTGGCCAATAAACCTGATTCTGATTCGGATGGATGGATGGATGGATGGATGGATGGATGGATGGATGGATGGATAGAGAGTGTTGCTGCAAATATGTCAAAACGCTGTGACTCTTCTCAATTTACTTAAATTTTTTTAAATGAGTTTTAATTATTAGAAGCACCTTTAAAAAAGATAAAATCAAATGTCTATCAAAAAAAAAAAAGTTTCTTTCCAATGTAAATGTGAATTTAACAATCCTAAACTACAATATATAAACAAAATGTGGTTATTTCCCAAACTTTCATCACAAAGTTGAAGGCGCTCAATTCTATAGGATGTCTTTGGAGATGGTAGCATTCAATATTTCCCTACAATTGATCTAGGAGAACCAAACTTGTTCCTGCATAAGGTGGTAGCTCAGTGGTTAAGGCTCTGGGATACTGATCGGAAGGACTGTTAAAGCCCCGGTCTTTCAATTTTTCGCTTTTCCTGGTAGAGAGTTCTGTGTTGAAGAATGTTTTCTAATATGCTTTTTGCTCCATCCTACTCCACCATTAAATGTATTACCATGACTACAGGTAAAACACATTTAGGGTTGTGTCCTAAACCCTGCACAAGATGCACTAGATAGGTTGGCCAAATAGTATTGGCACCAAAAGTGTGCTACAATACATTCGTGTTGAATATGGTTGCTATTTTTGCATTCCCCTCAGGATTGCAGAAGTGCTCTGAGAAAAATACCTCCATAGTTTCTATCGAGCAAATGTCACGCCTGATAGAACAAAGTGCATAATGGACACACAAACATGATACATGCTCCATTAGCCAATAGTCATCAAGCAATGGTAAGGCAGAGCATCAAAAAGAAAAAACCCTGAGATCCGTAAACAAAATACTGACACTAGTGTACATATTTGAAATGAATATAGTGCAAAAGCAAACATGGCAAAATTATGTGGAAGCCACTGGGCCACATAAAAGGCTTATTGGATGAATTTACCATAATCTATAAAAAATAACACACCAAGAGTGAACAGAAGTATCAATCAATGTTGCACAACATATAACTTAAAATTGGTCAATGCTACAAACATACTAATGAGAATAAATTGGCTGAAATATATATATATAATTCACTTATATTCAAATTACAAAGCAAATTACAAATGCTTTAGGCATTCAATAAATCTCTCTCTTCTGATTATCTGTTACTCCTGCCAGTCACCTTGTAGATGGACTTCTTTCATTTGGAGTGTGATAATTTAAGTTGTTGTTTATGTATGTTTCCAATAAACTCAAACCCAACGCGTTACAATATTGTCAGGGCAATCATTTAAACAGTCAAAAAATCTTGCACTAAATTTTATATCTACAGTCAAACTCCTATAATTTGTGTTTCAGACTCACAGCTCTGAAAGTTTGCGAGTTCTCGTTTGAAATCTAACTAACAGCAAATTGCAGATTACCCTAAAAAAGTCCGCAGTGGGACCAAATGTTCAGGAACGTTAGGAATAACATTTTAAACTATGTTACTAATAAATTTCATAATTTCTTAAACACATTATTGTATTAAAGTAACATAATGTCTAGATGAATTCACTAAGGTACCATAGGGCTGCAGGGGTGCATTCAAAATTCACGGATTTTCAGAGTTCCGGGGGACCACTGTATCTTTTTTTATTATTTTATTTTTATTTTAATTTTTTCTTCCCCAATGTAAGTGCCAAAGAGTTCTTGTGGGTTCTGAGTTCTTCATAATGTAAGATAGTTCTGAATTTTAGCAGGAGAGATAGATAAGATAGTTCTGAATTAAAGACAATTTTTTTTAAGTAAAAATGGTAAATCTTGGAAATATGTCAAAACTTTGTGTCAATTCTCAATTCACTTTAAATTTTTGTTAAATAGGAATTACAATCAGAAACACATTTTTAAAAGAAAAAATCAGATGTGTAAAAATGTGAATTTAACCTTTGTGAATGTGAATTTAACAATACTGAGCTACACTATTTGGACAAAATGTGGTTATTTATAACTTGTACCGTCAAAAAAGCTTACATTAAATCTTATATCTATAAAGATTATAATATTATAGTTTTAAGTCCAGGCTTTAAAGTTACACTTTCTCCACAAATGTTCTCAGATCCAATCTGAAATTTTGTCAGTAACAGTACTATAGAGATTGACTTACATGATGATAAGTGTTAATACTTCAACATAAAATGTACAGTGTTATTAAATCAACCTCTATCTAGGCTTTAAATCTGATTTACTATTTCTGTCCTACATAAAAATAGAGACTGCTGACAAACCAGTCTATTGATGCGTAGTCTTGCTGACAGTCAATATTGCAGAGGTTTTTTACTTTTTTATTTATTTATTTATTTTATTTTACAGTATCATAAAAAATCAGAAGCAGTGAGGAGAGGGTTTTTTTTTTGTCTTGTCTAAAGTTGTGTGTGCAGTGTATCTTTAGATTTGTGGGCCTTTTCTGCCTTTTGCCTGCTATTCCTGTGTCATTGCAGTATATTATTAATAGGAAAGCATTGCTGTTTCTGTAGACAGTTTATCACTGCACAAAAATATTATTAGTTATAGGCCTAAATATAAGGGATTTCTCAATTCAAAACTGTTTTCTTAAGTAAAAATGCTAAATAGACTGTGTTGTTGAAAATATCAAAATTTGTGACACTTCTCAATTTACTTTTACATTTTTTAATAGGATTTAATATCAGAAGCATAAAATGTAATATGTAAAAATGTTCCTTCTACTGTAAGGTGAATTAAACAATACTGGACTACTTTATATAGACAAAATGTGTGTTACCACAAAGTTGGAGGTACAAAATTATATAGAGTGTCTTTGGCTGTGGTAGCATTACAATTTCCCTTGACTTGAATGAGGAGACTCCAATCTGTTCCAGCATGACAGTGCCCATGTACACAAAGCCAGTTATAAAAAAAGGTATGGTTTACATGGTTTAGGGTTGTCTATATAGTATATCTACCGTAATTTCTGGACTATTAAGCGCACCCAAATATAAGCCGCACCCACTGAATTTTACAAAGATTTTTATTTTGAACATAAATAAGCCGCACCTGTCTATAAGCCTACACTGAAACTAATGAACTTTACACAGGCTTTAATGAAAGGCAGTGTCTGTAACACGGCTTGTATCTAAACAGTAGCCTGCTAAGAAAATCATTGTTCACTATCTTCCTCCTTCCTTTCAAAACTATTTCTCTCGGGAGTTTATCTTTTGGCATCGTCGTGCGTTTAAAAATCACCATTGGTGAAGCTTTTCTCTCGATGCCGTGCAGCTCAGAATACAGGTAAAATGCGTTTTTTCATGCCCGGTTGTTTTCAGCGTGACGAATGATTTGCATTTCCTGTTGACAGTCCAAGTGAGTGGCAGGTCAAACGTCAGAGGAACCTCATCCATATTTATTATGTGGTGCGGCCCGATTCAGTGTGAGCGCATCTGATTTAATATAAGGAGTTTCACTGGTTCACCTAAACCCGTTCGGCAATTTCATTGGTCTAATATTATGGGGTTCAGTTTTTTGGCTTGAAGGTCGTGAAACCGGGAAAAACCCAGGAAAAATCCACAAATTAGCCGCTTCATTGTTTAAGCCGCAGAGTTCAAAGCGTGGAAAAAAAGTAGCGGCTTATAGTCCAGAAAATACGGTATTAATAACTATAATAGAAAAACATAAACCATATATTTTTTTTTACTTACATTTAATTTGTATATCAAGCTGTACAATAAAATAAATGTGATTAATAAAAACAAAATACAGAAATAAAATACACTACATAAAAGAAAGAAAAAAAATGAACAGCTCAAACATATAGAAAATGAAATAAAAAATTTTTTATGTAATTAATGTATGTCCATTTCTTTAGTTTTGATTTGTTATGGAAGGCCTTGAGCCTACTGGTATGTATTTCAGGCTCAACCCTAATGGTTGTGGTCCTGCTAAGGTGTGGTGTAGGTGGAGTGTTTCTTTTTTCTTTTTTTATTTTTTAATAGCAGCCCAGGCTATGGAGGACTTGCTGGAAATAGTGTTAGTGGTGGATAGTATTTCCTGTGTTACAGCTCAGGATCTGTCCCCACCCAACACCACCCTTGTGTTTGTCACCACATGTTTAGGTTTGTATAGGGGAGAAAATAACAGTAAAGAATTCCTATATAAAAAAGTACCAGAGGACTGTATTGGATCAGAATTTTAGAAAAGATTTTTTTTTTTTTTTTTTTTTGAAAGTGTGGTTTCTCCCGAATGATTACCATTACTATTTTTCTCTTTCTAACAGGTGAAAATGACAGCACAAATTCACATACTGAGTTTTTTCTTTTTTTAAATGCTTTACATCGTCAATTCCTCTGTGTAGAAACTCACTCCCCATGGCCTTTTTATATTAGTAACTGAGATTCATCTGTCTTTCTCTTTCTGCTGTAAGAAAACTAAGGGCGGTTTCGTCATTTTGGTTTGCCCTTAATGAACTTGAAGACGGTGAACAGGTCATAAGCACTGAAGGCGAATTATTTTGATCCATGTAATACAGCTTGCACATTAAAGCAGATGGAACATGATGTCAGGAGAAAAAAAGGGTGTGTGAAATGGCTTTTGTTCTACCGCAGGGAAACGGGCCGCTGGATACACTAGCAGTAGCTGAACCCAGAGTAGAAGTGTTTTTTTTTTTTTTGTTTTTGGTTGTTGTTTTTTTTGTTTGTTTTTTTCCTTGCAGGCTAATACATATAAAGAGTAACTGTACGGCTGGCATAGAAGCAAAAGACCTCACTCTGCCTAAATGAAAAGCAACATCGCTCTGCTGTTTCTTACAGCACATACAGCACATACAACTGGATTTGATTCTAGGAATATGCATTTTTTACTTGCTGCTTCTGTGTGTATGTCCATGCATATATATCTCCACACTGGATATTGGAATTATAAAGCTTTATATCTAGGCACTACCAAATTCTCAATTGCTTGACAATATGGATTACATTTCTGTGACATCACAGCTCTTGTCATTTCTATAGTAACAACTCATTCACATGGATTATACATTTGGGCCTCCACATTATAATATCACCTTGCTTTCCATCTTGAATTATTTATAAATCACCCAAGAGAAACATGTGGCCAAGAAATCTGGTATTTATTTGAAAAGAAGAAAGAAAAGAAAAATCTTATCATACTTTTACATTTATAGCATTTCGCATATGCCAGATGCAAAGCCACAGCAACATGGAAAATTGTTTTGAAGTCAATTAATTAATCAACACTTGTTCACTCGTTCAGGTTGCAAACTTGGGATTCCATCAGACTAAAATTATGTTGGAAGGAATTTGAACATGAAACAAATAGAAAAATGAAGTGCTAGTTTAAGTGTTCGCCTGAACAGAAAAGAGTTTTGAGGTATACTGTACCTACCTCTTAGCCTGAGAGATGGTGGGACCAGTCGAGCAGTGCGAGAAGATCTGAGGGAGCATGGTGCAATAATAAAGCTTATTTATGCATAAGAAGTCAAACTATTGTAAATCTTAACTCATTCTTCTTCAGGTAACATAAATCATAATGAGTTACTGTATATGTGGATAATGCTGTCAAGCTTAAATATTGTCAATATTTTTGTGTATATTTAACAGGACAAAATACTTATTGACAAGTTGCTATTATGTAAGATCCACTCATATCATTTTAATGGCATTGACTGAATAAAGGAGAAATAGTAAATTTGAGAAATGTAACAACAAAAGCCAACATAAATCCATAAATGAAGACCAGTCAATCAATTAAGAATGTTGTTCTAGTACAGGAGTATTGATTGTAAAAGATTCAAAACTCAAAGATTAAAAAAGAAATAAATAAAATCCAATAAGCTGATTTCAATCTAAATAGATGTTAAAAAATTGTGATGTTTCCAGTATCCCAGAAATAAAGTTTTGAGACATAAGTTATTGATCAGGATATCAATATTATATTGTCATATTGCCCATACCTGCATGCCTGTATGATTATACAATATATAAATGCACACCTAAAGAAAAAAAATCTATGTAACCTCTAAACTATACTTGTAGACTGCATGTCAGGTCTAGCTCTGTGTGTGTGTGTGTGTGTGTGTGTGTGTGTGTGTGTGTGTGTGTGTGTGTGTGTGTGTGTGTGTGTGTGTGACAGAGAGAGAGAGAGAGTGTCAGGGGGAGTTTCATTGGCACCCAACTATATCTGTACTCCAAACATGACCCAGGATTCAAATTTTTTCTCACTGCTATAAGAGACTATTACAGAGAAGTAAACAATTAACATGTAAATAAGTAAGAGAGCGATGGTATGTGCTGGAGAAAGAAAGAAAGTTGTAGGAAGAATGAATTATGCAACACAAAGAAAAACACGGATTGGTTCGGAAATCCACACCCACTGTCTAGATGATGGAAAGCAAGTGAGAAATGATGACAGTGGAAGGAGGATTGTGAGAAGAGCTTGGCTGCTTGAGTTACGGTGAAGAACAAAAAGCAATGATCAGAGGTGAGGGAAAACAGAAGCTGACAGTAAGAACCAAAGTGAAATGTAGGTAAAAAAGTTTTTGATTTGAAGCAGCTGCAGTTTTACAGTATTTTTTGTGCACCTTGGGTGTGTGTGAGTGTGTGTGTGTGTGTGTGTGTGTGTGTGTGTGTGTGTGTGTGTGTGTGTGTGTGTGTGTGTGTGTGTGTGTGTAATGAGGTGTGAATTGAAGAGGAATCTGCTTTAAGATAATTCCTAATTATATGCATGGAATGGCAAACAAATCCAATATTTTTTTTTTTTGAACATGAACAATACTGAAATCATACTGCGTTTGGTTATTAAACTGATGAGTGTCTTTATACTTGAATGAATTATATAAAATACATTTATAATTCAGATTTTGTATAGATTTTTTAACAACAGGTATTTGTCACAAAATAGCTTTTTCATAAATACATAGATTTGATGATATCAAGTTTAAATTTATAAATGTATCCCTAATGAGCAAGCAAAAACTCCCTGAGATCATATAAAGAAAGAAACAGTGAGAGGAACCAGGCACAAAAAAGAAACCCATCCCCATCATCTGTATGTGAAAGGTCTTCAAAATTGGAAGCTCACAGTTGTTTAAAATGCCATTGCATGCTATAGCATTAAGATTTCCTTTCACTTGGACTATGCATATCCCAAACATGTTCCAGCATGACAGTGGCCCTTTGCACAATGTTGGTGCAGAAGAAATCAAGTCTTTTGCAAACGCCCTGAGCGCAACCCAGCTGAACATTTTTGGGATGAACTGGAACACTTCATGCGAGGCCTTTTTATTTACATCTATGGCATTTAGTGTATGTTATATTTTTTAGCCAGAGCGACTTACAAGTGAGCAGTTAAGGTTTAAGGGGCTTGCTCAAGGAGTGGCAGCTCGGTGGTGGGATTTGAACTTGCGACCTTCTGATTCAGAGTCCAATGCCTTAATAACCACTATGCTACCACCTCAACATTTCAACAAACATGAGTGCCTAATTTTTTATGCTCTTCTTTCTGAATACGAAAATCACAGATCTAGTGGAAATGGTTTTCATAAGAGTTAAGTCTGTTGAAGCTGTAAAAGAAAAACTGGATAACTAAGCCAAAATAAAAAACAATGCAGCACCATAACACTAATCGAATAGGTTTTTAAAGACATGTCACATCCTTAATAGATTTGCCTGTGTTTAAAAGTTATTATTGCAGTTTAATGGAAATAAATTCAGTGCTACCACAACCCAATCGCATCCCTGCATAAAACGTCGCAAACATGAAGCCTGTTAATTATTAGTCAATCCACGAATTATTTGACAATTTCAGATATTTCAAATGTCAATATAAAAGATTTACGTCATGAATAGAAATTTGTAAACGTGTCCCTCGTTTTTCTGTTTGGAGAGATTTTTCCGTAATGATTAGTGCATTAGTGTGAATTAGTGCAGACCTGTTTTCTGTTTACTATTTTCTTGTGGTGGGTGTGGGGTCGAAGAATCCATGCTCATCTACACTATATGGACAAAAGTATTGGCACACCTGACTTGTTCACCCATCTGGGGTTCTTCCTTAAACTGTTACTACAAAACTGGAGACACAATTGTATAAGGAGGCTTTGGATGCAGTAGCTTTACATTTTCCTTCCACTCGATCCAGGAGACCTAAGATTTTGAATAGCCTGCTATAGAGCTTTGAACACAGTTGGGATGAATTGGAATGCTGACTCCACCTAAGGTCTCCTCACCTCGCCTACAACAGTACCTGACTTTACTATTGCCTTTGTGGCTGAATGAGCACAAAACTTTACAAGCACACTCCAAAATCTAGTGAAACATCCTCACAGAAATATGGAGGTAACTATAACACTATATTGATAGATCCTAACAGAATCTATTAATCCTTATGAAGACATTGAACATGTAAATATTAGTTAAAAACAGATGTTACATTCTCTCTTTTTATCACTCTCTCTCTATTTTTCTCTCTTCTTTCCTCTCTCCTGTTGTCTGTAACCAGACAGGAAGATGCTGCTACTCCTTAGTGCAGCTTGATTTATGTTAGCCATGTTTTAATAATTTACCTTCATTATTCATTGATCAGCCTTCAAATTTATTCATGGAGGATTTAGTTTGTTCTCTTCAACTAGGTTAGGGGTGTGTAAGTGTGTGTGAGAGAGAGAAAGGGAGTGAAAGATAGATTGCTTTTGAGAAATGGAAACTCAGAATCAGACCTTTCAGAGATCAGGAACAGCATGGTTTCTCAGCAGTGTGCTTAAGTATCCAGCCACTTCAACTGATTGAGGTGTCATTCACAGATCTGCTAACATTCATTTGGCTGCATAACATTATGGACAGTTTTGTGGTTCGGACAAAAAGACTTTTCATTGAATATATATGTTCATGCTGGCGTTCAGGCCTCGTTTATTAAATTAGATTAATCCCTTGTAAAAGCACAAAAACGTTACATTTCTTTTAAATTTTTTTTTTTATTAAAATCCAGATAGTTTGGGAGAAAAGACATTTGCATCCTCCTAATTATGTATGCAGATATATATATATATATATATATATATATATATATATATATATATATATATATATATATATATATATATATATATATATATATATATATATATATATATATATAATATATAATAGAATTTATAGAATTTTTATTTGTATTTATTTTATTATTCATTTTATGTTTTTTTGTAAAAATTGCTTATTAATTGCAGTTGTAAGAAAGCAATCAATAAAACAAAAATACGACTAGCAGTTCACAAAACTCACAGTTCGGATCACATTGCACTTTTTGAGTCTGAGATCGGATCATTTTTCAGATCAGCAAAAAAAAAAGAGAGGAGACAAATATAATTTGCTTTCTATTTATTACAATAAAAGTTACAGCAAGGAAATGCTCCCATACATGCGATTTGAATGTTTGAATGATGTGGGAGGCGTTTAAAGTGCTTTTGCTCCTCGCAAGACATTGTTGTTGACTGATTTAACGTCCCTTTCACGTGAACACATGACTGCTCTGTGTAGTTATGAAAATACTTACAAAGCAATATCAGCAGGAAGAAACAACTGTCTTTCATTCTGCAATTGTTAAAAAAGAGCAATTTGTCTGCTGTTCACCTTCATGCTGAACCTTGAGACGTGACTCATATGAATCACTGATCAACTGCAATCTGTTGCACCTTTAGTACTAATGTATTGGTACCCAATAACAAAAGGAAGAGTTATTATGGGTCTGTAGTAGCCAACACACTGTCGTTGCTGAGCTACTTTACTGAAAGATGTAGTGCATGCTCAGCAGACCCTGTTACTGTTCAGTCCTCATTTTATTTTTTTTGCTCTCTGTGATCTTTTTGGTTAATGTAGTTTTATTAAACAATAAAGGTAAATTAGCTTTGCCATGAACATGCTTAATGATTCAGTGCTGATTGCAGTTTATTAATACACATACTTGATAATGGAAAAAAATCTGCATTACCAACATTCTTGTAAATCTGCAGGTCAAAACATTTACATACAACTTTACTAAAGCACTAATAAATAAAGGCCAGTTGTTTATTTTTCTTAGTGCTCAGTTGCTATTTTTGTGGCCAGAAATGAGCAGCACTGTACTAACGTGGGTGTAGTTGCATTTAAAATCCACCTAGTATTTCCACCTATATTTTTTTTAGAACAATTTTGCTTCACAATTGGTTATCACCGGCATTCAGTACACAATATTCTGCTAAATTGTATTCATTTTAATTGACATTTTTATCAAGCAGGTTTGGCGAACTGTGTATATAAATTTAGTATATATTTAGTATAATTTAGTGTATATAAATTTTTATATATATATATATATATATATATATATATATATATATATATATATATATATATACACACACAAAATTGCTTGAATCTTTTTATTAATGCAGTTTATTATTATTATTAATATTTATGATCAACAGTTTACTTTTTTTAAATAATTTAAAAAATTGTAACGCCTGTTTGGTTAAATAAAATATAAAATTATATTTTATAATATTTTATTACAATAGAATAAATTAAATTAAAGTAATACACTTTTTTATTATATTGATTAAATTGGGTAATCAATGACATTGGCACAAATTAAATTGATAAATGAAATAAATGGGAAACAAATTTAATTAAATAGTTTTTGCATTGTTGTATATGTTGTAAAGTTTAAAAATAATAATAAAAAAATGCTTAAAGTGCCAGACAGAGACTAAACAAACTTGTGGTCTGCCACTTTATACAGTCTTGAGGAAACTCAGATTTTAAATATGTTCCACAGGCAAAAAGGGTTGCATTCTTTATCCAACCGAAAACCCTGTACCCAAACATTCCGTGTACTCTTATACCCCTAATATATAAATATAAAATAAATTTATATATATATATATATATATATATATATATATATATATATATATATATATATATATATATATATATATTGAGAAAAATAAGTATTTAAACACCCCGCTAGTTTGCAAGTTCTCCCACTTAAAAATCATAGAGGGGTCTGAAATTGTCATCAAATTGCTTGTCCACTGTGAGAGACATAATCAACAAAAAAAAAATCCAGAAATCACAATATATGATTTTTAAACTATTTATTTGTATGATACAGCTGCAAATAAGTATTTGAACACCTGTCTATCAGCTAGAATTCTGACCCTCAAAGACCTGTTAGTCTGCCTTTAAAATGTCCACCTCCACTAAATTTATTATCCTAGATTAGGTCCACCCTATACAATCAGTAAGAATCCAACTACTAACATGGCCAAGACCAAAGAGCAGGCCAAAGACAATAGAGACAAAATTGTACACCTCCACAAGGCTGGAAAGGGCTACGGGGAAATTGCCAAGCAGCTTGGTGAAAAAAGGTCCACTGTTGGAGCAATCATTAGAAAATGGAAGAAGCTAAACATGACTGTCAATCTCCCTCGGACTGGGGCTCCATGCAAGATCTCACCTCGTGGGGTCTCAATGATCCTAAGGAAGGTGAGAAATCAGCCCAGAACTACACAGGAGGAGCTGGTCAAAGACCTGAAAAGAGCTGGGACCACCGTTTCCAAGGTTACTGTTGGTAATACACTAAGACGTCATGGTTTGAAATCATGCATGGCACGGAAGGTTCCCCTGCTTAAACCAGCACATGTCCAGGCATGTCTTAAGTTTGCCAATGACCATTTGGATGATCCAAAGGAGTCATGGGAGAAAGTCATGTGGTCAGATGAGACCAAAATATAACTTTTGGGTCATAATTCCACTAAACGTGTTTGGAGCAAAAAGAATGATGAGTACCATCCCAAGAACACCATCCCTACTGTGAAGCATGGGGGTGGTAGCATCATGCTTTGGGGGTGTTTTTCTGCACATGGGACAGGGCGACTGCACTGTATTAAGGAGAGGATGACCGGGGCCATGTATTGCGAGATTTTGGGGAACAACCTCCTTCCCTCAGTTAGAGCATTGATGATTGGTCGAGGCTGGGTCTTCCAACATGACAATGACCCGAAGCACACAGCCAGGATAAACAAGGAGTGGCTCTGTAAGAAGCATATCAAGGTTCTGGCGTCTCCAGACCTAAACCCAATAGAGAATCTTTGGAGGGAGCTCAAACTCCGTGTTTCTTAGTGACAGGCCAGAAACCTGACTGATCTAGAGAAGATCTGTGTGGAGCAGTGGGCCAAAATTCCTCCTGCAGTGTGTGCAAACCTGGTGAAAAACTACAGGAAACATTTGACCTCTGTAATTGCAAACAAAGGCTACTGTACCAAATATTAACATTGACTTTCTCAGGTGTTTAAATACGTATTTGCAGCTGTATCATACAAATAAATAGTTATAAAATCATACATTGTGATTTCTGTTTTTTTTTTTGTTTTTTTTTTTTAGATTATGTCTCTCACAGTGGACATGCACCTACGATGACAATTTCAGACCCCTCCATGATTTTTAAGTGGGAGAACTTGCAAAATAGCAGGGTGTTCAAATACTTATTTTCCTCACTGTACATATTATGTGCACTTTAACGCTGATCCTATATATATATATATATATATATATATATATATATATATATATATATATATATATATATATATATATATATATACATACATACATACACACACACACACACACACACAATAAAATTTTGACTCAAGTATTTATGCCAAATCATCAATAATCAGCAGCTACAGGCCTAATCATTTTATTTGCCACATCAGAAAACAACTAAAGCTCTACAATATTGCAGTCTTGCTGTAGGTCTTATTACTATAGCACAATCACAAAGATTGGGGCCATCATAAAAATAAATCTATAATTATTGGACATCGAGAATCTGTTTCACCTCACTATTCGATTTGTTTTATAGATTGCTGGGCAGCATGTTGTTTCTCATGTGTCTGCGAATATCTTGGTGCTGAAAGTGTTGGGGCGTGTGTTCGAGGCAGTGGATGAGTCATCTGAACGAGCGATGCTGCTCTCTGTGAGCTGTGTCATCTCAAGGATGGCAGACATTACAGAGATTAAGCTCCAAGTTGACAGGCAATGTTAACGTTAGCTTCTAATGACGAGCCATTCTATTTTTTAACCTGCTTGTTTTTAGATACGCTTCTGGAATTAAATCCGAGTAACTAACCTTGAGCAGAGCAGAGAAAATGAGGGGCTAAAAATGAGGAGCTAAAACTGGGGGAGGTTAACATTATAATTTTATTTATGTCAGACATTCAGTAAATATGCGCTTCTTTATTGCATACTGTAAATTATATTATAAACTATTGTGAACAACTGAAGCAATTGGGATATGGTTTGTCTACAGGGTTATGTTTATGACTGCCATTTTCTTTGTGTTTGTGTGTTAGACTGTAAGAGGGACAGTACAGTGTTGATGGACGCTGTGCAGCTTTTGTCCTTGTCCCAATGATGAGTCATCCCTATTAGGTTTCATTAGAATTTACTGCTACTTAATAGACCCTCCATTGAATTTCCAAATCAGCAACGGCAAGTAATAAAAAGAAAATGAAGAGTATTCGAATGAGTGCAGTATAACCACAAACTTGGTTTTAAATGCCTATGTCTGTTTTTATTTCAAACCTCCATACAAGCTCTGAAAAACACCAGCTTTTCTGAGTATTTGAACATACTTTGTATGGAGGAGTCTATAGCTATTTGTGTGCATGTTTTTGCATGCATGTTCTATTTAAAAATTTTTTTAAAAAAGACATTCAAAATGCTCACAATGACTCTCAAGCAAGCTAATTTGCCTCTGTGCCCTTGGAGATGAGCTATGCAATCATATGATTCATACATAAATACTTTCTGGCCTTTTCTTGGTCATGTGACAGCACCAATCAAAATTCAGACCCATCTACTGTAGTTACATCGCATGTTAGAACATGATGGAGCCATTACAAAGGCCAAAAGTTATTTTACTTTTACTATAACTACTAGTGGTTGCTTGGTGCCAGTGTCAAAATATGGAGGCAAAAATATTTATCTAATGTGGAGCGCATCTCCATCTGGGAATATATGTTGAACCAATATGACACACTTCAAGCATAAACTTTACTTCACTTATTCAAAAGTATGTGTGGCTTCCTGTTACTTAGCAGTGCTGTAAAAAAAAAAAAAAAAAAAAAAAAAGAATCTATTCAAATGTCCATCATACACCACATGTATAAAATCAACTGAGGGTACTGGAAATATTAGTGACTATGGCACAGTCCTTTACAAAGTCAGAACCACTCATTCATGCTGTTTGACGTCATGAGTATATTTATGTTAAAATGACCAGCAAGGCATAAAATAAAGTACACAAAACAGATTTAGTGGAGCCATATGGAGAATTTACTAAATTCTTTGTTTTGTTGTGTTTATGTAAAAAGTTGAAATAACATTTTTACATAAGTTTTAAGAAAACGTTGTCAGATGAAATCAATGACAGTGGGTTAGCTAGAAAGCCCACAGACATTCCAGACCTACCCACTGGATCCAGACCGATGCAGGAAATGAAAGCAAGTAATGCGCAGTAATGTTTTGACAGCAATAGGAACAAATTGACCATGTACACTGGCCTGGAAATGTATAATCTACTGTCCATGCATCAACCACTTGAACGATGTGTTCATGTGGATATCTCATAATCCATCAAGCATGTTTTACAACTGGAGCCACAGCTGTTTGCCAATGAAACAAACCTATCCTCTGTTATGAACAGGAGCCACCACCCCTTCATTTGTTGTTCCAAATGACATTTCTATTATGATTCCACAGACATCTGCTAACAGTGGGAGGAGCATTTCCTTCCTGGCTTTTGTTTTATACAGTAACTAAAGGTTTACTACCTGAGGGAATTTGTTAGCTGAAAGGAGTTTCTTTTTTGCTATCTGAAAGTACAAACAGACATTGGCTGCCTCACAAGGTTTGCATGGCTAATGTGTGTATAAACATAAAGTGGCTTGATTGTCTGACATTTCTTTTTATCATTGGCCCCACTGACAGGTGGTATTTATTTACAGTATAAAGAATAATGGTTAAATATTTTTGAAGATGGTCAATGTGCCAGAAGGGTATTTGTCTGGGGACATAGCGGAATGAGGCTTAGAAACATGTTCCTAGCACATCTTTAGATCTAAATACAAGTGAAAGTACAAGAGCAGGCAAGTTTGTGTTTAATTTGACCTGGGAAAGGTTACAAAAATAAAGTATGGGTTGTCTAGTGCCATTTCACCTAAAGTGATGTGTCCACTTTACTTACAGGCAATAATAATATTAGTTTATTACCATTTCTTTGAGAAACATCAAGGCCCCATTTGGTGTTAATGATGACTTAGTCTTCGATGTTTTTTAGAAGGCTGATGTATCTTCTTCTTCTTTCGGCTGCTCCCATTAGGGGTCGCCACAGCGGATCATCTGTCTCCATACCACCCTGTCCTCTACATCTGCCTCTTTTACACCAACTACCTGCATGTCTTCCCTCACCACATCCATGAACCTCCTCCTTGGCCTTCCTCTTTTCCTCCTACCTGGTGGCTCCATCCTCAGCATTCTTCCACCAATATAATTCATGTCCCTCCTTTGCACATGTCCAAACCATCTCAATCTCGCCTCCCTCACCTTGTCACCAAAACATCCTACATGCGCTGTCCCTCTAATAAACTAATTTCTAATCTTATCCATCCTCGTCACTCCCAACGAAAACCTCAACATCTTCAGCTCTGCTACCTCCAGCTCCACCTCCTGTCTTTTACTCAAGAAGGCTGATGTATAAAGATATGAAATGTCACATTTATTTAGGAAAAGAAAAATGTGTGTTGCCTGCTTTAAAGGTTGTGGTATATCGACTTCTCTGGTTATCTAGATAGTGACAGTATTTCTTGTTTATGCTTACAGCAGACTTTGGTGGTTTAAATTGATTTGTGACTAAAGATATATTCAAATTCCCCACTGTTACTCTCCTGGGAAATTTCAGATTTAATATAATATTTGTTTGACATGGCAAACAGTAACAATTTTGTGAAAGTTCTTGGACAAGCATGGTCTGGAAAGCTTGGCCATTTGGGACAAATATTGGTTGTGTTTTATTTATTTATTTATTTATTTATTTATTTATTTATTTATTTATTTATTTATTTATTTATTTATTTATATTTTTTACTCTCAAACTATCCTCTTGCTCTTCTAACCCATTACATGTGAGTACCTCCACAAGGTTGTAATTGCTTGTGCTTTCAGGAAGTCTTTATTTCAGTCTTTATTTATTATCCTGTATAAATTCTAGCTTTCTATTTATGAGGCCATATCATTACACACATTTAATTCTTTCAGTATTTAATGGCCATTTCCCTCTTTATGTACCAACCCTATTTATGGTAAAATTATTGATTGCAGTAAACCAGTAAACCACAGCACTGAATGTGTTTTATTTATATATATATATATATATATATATATATATATATATATATATATATATATATATATATATATATATATATATATATATATATATAAAATGTACGGATTGAATGCATTTCAATTACTGTTAAATACATTCATTTGTTAAAAATACAAACACTGACTTTTAGTACTTTTTTATATAATTTAAGGGGTAAGTTCCTTAAATTCCTTTCGAATGATTATATTAATTTAAAATTAATTATATTTATCACAAATAAATGTGGTCTACAAAATTATGTTGCAAACATAATACAGAGTTTATTTCAGATTTAAGTGTTGTTAAAAAATTTTCTCATAGTAACCAGAAATTATGACATTATATTTTTAGACTTTCTGTTAGTGTACTTTCAGTCATTTTTTTTTTCAGACATGGACATAAACCATTAGATTGACTGCTTGTTCCACTAACAGAAACGTCAAGGATTTCACCCAGCTGACATTATTACAGTATATTGGCAGGAGAGTACTGTTTCCTTTTTTACCCTGAGGGACAAGGCCTAGACCTTCAACAGAAATTGCTCAGTACTGTGACTCAACAAATCGCAAATATAAGGCTCTAAGCACTTCAGCTTATTGGGTTTAAGACTGAACATTTGCCAAAATCAACATCTTAATTAGAGAAAGGCAGATTTCCAGATTTAAAAAAAAATCTTATTTGCTTAAAAAGCAGAGTAAAAGAACAAATGGTTCGAAGATTTCAGGAAATTGGAGTGCAATAACATCATAAAAATGTGGAAAGCAGTGCACTTTTAGTATATTATAGTGCATTAACACAAGTAAAATGTCGGGATGACTCATAAGGGTCATGCAATTTGTGTTCTATGTTCCCTGGACAACGTGCATTTGTGCGCAAGTGTGTATGCGTATGTGTGTGTGAGTCTTATGTAATTAAGTGCAGTTCAATACATGGCAGCTGTCCCCTTTTGCACCCATTAGACTATTAATGTTTCTCTGAACTGGGCCAGCTGATCAGGCCGTCCGTTTGCTTTTTGTCTCGGATATAGGGTCACAGCTGTACTTCAAGTATTCAGTCATTAGATTTAGACGTCTTTTACAGTGTCTAATGGACGTAATCGGTTTTCGATGACAAGCACAGCATGCTTTCCTTTATTTCTGTCATGAAGAAATGTGGCACAGTGTTATATGCCTCACTGAACCAAACTGCCACTGCTAAGTGATAATGAACATTATAACAGCTCTGTGTGCTTTGAGAATAATCAAAAGACAGATCTTTGTTTACAGCTAAAGTCTGAACGATTAAAAAGAAAAATAGTGTACATTTTAACATATGTATTGAGCTGCAGATCATTTACACATTGCATCTAAAGACACCATTTTGATAGTTATTTGGTTTTCATCCCTAATAATAGGAGTGTTTTTGGAGGCTGATGGTTCTGACCAACAGCTCTATGAAGGTGATGTGTACAGTAATAGTTCATTTTTATAATAGACAGCTTCAAGGATCACCTAATGTGTACAATCATCTAAATTTAAAATTCATTTATTATGGCTTAATTGTGCTTAATGGTAGAAATGTGTGTAATAATAATCTGATCTGTATTAATAATAATCTGTTTATGTATCTATGAGCTGACTGTGACAGATTAATAACCAGCCATCTCATTTGTGTTAGCAGCTATTTATGTTTCCACATTGTAATACAGACAAATCGTCTAGACTTTTAAGAAAATAAAAAAAAAATAAAAAAAATAAAAAAATAAAAAAAAAGGACATTGAGATTTGTTTGGCCCATTATCTACATGTTTAAGACAAAATATTTTAATGTTAAAAAAAGAAAAAAAATGAATTCCAATAAATACATTTCCTATTCACAGATGACAGTGGGCTGTGCTATCCTGACTCAGCAGATTTTGGAGTGATGTTATAGTAATCTTTATGAACTTTTCATTGACTGCATGTTTTTTTGCATTAGTCTTTTTCTCAGTAAGTGAAACACAACTTAGATTCAGTGGCAAGGCGAAAGGAAGTGAGGAGTTATGTGTATGTTCTAGTCCAAGAGTCTGCTGCATATAGAATTTCAATTGAAGGTGATTTGATGTGCTGAGTTTATTCGTACATTATTGCAAAAAAAGAGAAAATAGTTCCATCCTGAAGGTTTTGCTGTGTCTAAAAAAAAAACAAAAACACAAATTAACAACTTTAGCTCTGGGTGTTACAAATTTGCTAACACTGGGTGCCCCTTCCCTAAATACTGAATATTTCACTTACAGGACATATCACCATATCAATATCTGCACACTTTTATTTTTTACTTGTAATCGGTAGTACTTAGGGATATAATTATATGAAAATAATATCAAGAACTAAACAGTGTTGAGGTCTAATATCTATGAGACTGCAGACTATGTATTCTATTAGACTCTATTAGTCCATAAGTCTATAAGTTTATAATATTAATGGTTTTATATTGTGGTCAAACCATTTAAACTAGCACTGCTGTGTTGTCTTAGTAGTATTGTATGTTTATGCTGACCCTTAGTATACTACCTAGTTCTGTTTTTAACATAAGATTATTCTTTAGTTTAATTATTAGCTGTTTTGCTAGCATTAATAACCATATGCAAAAAAAACACCACTGTGTTCAGGTACAAATGGCATATTTAGAATCTACACTTTTTCATACAACATAAATTGTGTCATTGTTCTGTGATAGATCAAGCCTAAGAGAAACACACCAAAGCAAGGTGCCAATGCCAACAGTCACTTAGCCAGGCTGCTGAGGAAAAGCCTTTGGCTCATGGTGTCCCCTGTTCATTCTTTTGTTTTTCTTTGCCCCGAGCTGTGTGCAGAGTATCAGCCAACAAGTCTGCTCACATAACTGATATCTTGCCATATCTACAGAGCCGGTCTGTTGGTCGGTCTGGTGCTGTTGATGAAATGTCACTTTCAAAAGGTGTCTTTTCATCATCCGGTCGCACTGTTTGGACAGGGTGATGTAAAATCTATTGGCAAAGAAAAACAGGCCTTGTCTCGTTGTGCTTAGAGACCCTGAAGTAGGGATAGCATGTTAATGATGTTTCTTTATTCTTCTATATTAAACTGTAGTAGTTCTGCTCTGTTGGAAAAAATTTATAAATTATTCTGCCGTATTCTTTGGATTCATAGACTCTTCTTTGTGATCAAGTTCGATTATCTTATATTAGACTTACAGTTGATCCTCTCTTCTGTGTTGATGTTCTGAAATGCTTACTGATTTTGCTTCAACCTGTTTAAGGGTGATTGTTAATCTCATTTATACCACAAGCAAATGTTAAAAGTTGATTTCTCAAAATGTCCTGGTCCAAATGTTGAATCATTTCTGTAACAGCAGCTCTGACAAGCTGTATGGAGAATCTTCCATTCATCTTCAGAAAACTACCTCATCAGGGATGCTGGGAATCTGGAGCTTTTCCAATGGAAATCTGTGCTTAAAGCTATAATAAACACAGCACTAGTACATTGCAGGACACTATACATACACTTATTTACACCTAAGGGCAATTTATTTTTACCCATGTGAAGGTGCGTAGAGCACGCGACTTTATATTACATTATTCGCATGTGAAGCAAATTACAGGTTTAAATGATCATACTTGCTAATACATATTTAATTATAACTTATTCAGTGTAGTCTGAATGATGCACAATCTGCATACTCCAATACTAATAATTAACTTCACATTTTTATATTGTCATTTAACAAAGAAAAGGGTTTAGTAGTTGATATGAAGCCATTTTCTGTAAGAAGTGGTTGTTTATTATTCATATAAGGAGTCTCCAGTGTCAGCACTTCAGTGAGTGTGAGTTTTTCTGGTAACATGGTAAGCTGCTTTAAGACTTTTTATATTGTCTTCAAGAGAGACAAAATAGCTGCTAGAAAGATAATTAAATGGTAGTAGTAATACAGTGAAGGAGCACTGTATTAGAAGAAGTTTCTTACATTTAGTTTTATGTTATATAATCTTTTTTTTATCACATAGTGTTCCAATTAGACCCCAATTAAGTCTTAAAGCCCCCCCCTCTTTTTTTATTTTTTTTTAATTTTATATTAATCAGATAAATTGGACATTTGCTTATGTGCATGTACATATGATTCTTCAAACTTCCGTTATCTATGCAGATTGAAATAAGGTCTCCTGACAGCGTCTGTTCCAGTTTTGGGATTAGGCCAATACTATGAGCATTTCATCAGATCGGAAGAGAGAGAAAGAGAGAGAGAAAGAGAGAGAGAAAGAGAGAGAGAGAGAGAGAGAGAGAGAGAGAGAGAGAGAGAGAGAGAGAGAGAGAGAGAGAAATAAGCTACAGCTTGGTATTTCTGCTGTTATAGTTCTCTATAGGCCCTCTCCACCTGAGCTTTAGGTGCTGCCTCAGCAATTCTGCTATGCAGTGATACATGAAGCCATACAATTAGACAAAGCAGTTTCTGTGCATTTATTTTTTTTCCTGATCTGTTTTAGTAGGTCAGGTGTTGTGTTGGATAGGATATTAAATATTGCATAAACATATAGGCACATAATAATGCTTTACATAACATAAGGGATTCTTTATGCTGTAGCTAGAAACCTTTACGCTTTAAGTCGGGTGAATACAAAAAGCCACAACAGAGGATCTGCTACAGAAACTATGGTGATTTTTGGTTTGTGGTTTAACTAGAATCTAGTGCTTTGTGAGACACAGGCTGGGTCTTCATCTGGACCATGCTTTAGCATTAATTATTGCTGTTTGCAGTAGTTTTGATGAAATGAAATAATTGATCCAAAAAAAAGTTTCATATGAACAGCTTTGATTGCCAGAGTGTGTTTTGTAAGCAATTTCTGTAATCTGAGAATCTTCCCTATGGGTATATATGGAATATTTATGGTTTTGAAATGTTGGCAGTAAAAACACACTACACTAAACAGTATATAGTGTATATAGAGATTTTCCAAATTTAAAATTGAATTGACTAAAAAGCCAATAAACCAGATTTGGGTTTGTATAAATAATTAATAAACACTCATGAAATGGATAATTTAAAAAGAGAACTATTACAAAAATATAACTAATGAATAATCAAAAAAGAGGTAACCAATTAAAAGTTAAATTCAATTGTTTTGTCTCTAGATGGTTTTACACTATTTTATTATCTATTGTAATTTTAAACTATAACTTCATCATTGCTTTTCTCTTTTTTCCCCTTTGCCTGCTTTGTCATTTGAACAAGCTGAGCTTCTCTTCCTCTGACCCAGTTAAGGGCATGTGCTGTGCATCGCGCACTGAGGGAACTCAAGCAGAATGTCTTTTCAGTATGTGCAGTCACCTAGTTGGTGCTGTGTAAATGTTTAGAGCTGATTAGCAGCTCTAGCATTTGCTGTCAGAGTGTCGTAAGTGTGAATATGAGGCCATGAGATGTAAAAGTAATGTTTGGAGGTGTTTTTTTTTTTCTGGCTTCACTCTGCACTTAGTCATTTTTAGCATGAGTCATTATGTGGGAGATGATGTGGTTTGTGTGTCAGGTGCTACAGAAATGATGAAACATGTTATACTGTGGTCTTCAAAATTACTTGCACCCTTATAAAAATGAACAAAAAATGAGTATTACACAAGAGTTCCCACACAAATAATATTAGATATGATTTATTTTTGTTTATTAGTTGATATTGATCTGCTTTATTTTTAAAACTTGTTATAAATGATGTGTTTGTTCAGAACTGATTGCCTATAAAAGATATATTCCTCATGTAAATAAGGACTAGCTTAGACCATAGATCTTGGTTGGACAGGATGAAATCATGCTTGACTTATGCTTGACTTATGCTTCAGGCTGCTGTTTGGTGATTTTTTTGGATTTACCAGATAATGGGCAGTTGATAGTTGGCAGCATACAGTTATAAAGCATGCAGTCTAAAGCCTCGTTCTCAGCCGTTGCAGTGAAAACAATGTCAGTGTTGTGCTGACATTTCTGATGTCTGGACATTGTCCACTTTATACCGTAATTTCCGGACTATAAAACGCACCCATATATAAACGGCACCCACTGAATTTGACAAATATTTTTTATTTTGAACATAAATATGCCGCACCAGTCTATAAGCCGCAGGTGTCTACACTGAAACTAATGAACTTTACACAGGCTTTAACGAAAGACAGTGTCTGTTACACGATGTTACGGGTGAAATATGTTGTGGCTCCTTTAAGAGCAGAGCGGTATTTTAAGAATAGCCTGCCGCCGCCTTTTTCCGCTATTACTGCACGTGTGCAAGACCGAGGAATATGTCCTTATTATTTTCTGATGCTCATTTCTAATTTTCTTTGACTAACCATTGGTCTAATGTTATGGGGCTCAGTTTTTTGTCTTGAAGTTTGTGAAACCGGGAAAACCCCAGGAAAAATTCATAAATATGCCGCTTCGTTGTTTAAGCCGCAGGGTTCAAAACGTTGGGGAAAAAGTAGCGGCTTATAGTCCGAAAAATACGGTAATTCTCCTTAATTTTTCATAATTCTTTCTATCGATCTATGCAATATATCTTAAAATAGAAATGGTTCTATACATCATAGCCCTACTAATTTTGTCTTTGCTTTTGGACACTTATTTGATTTAATCCTAGTTATATTTGTGGCTAGTCTAATTTATTACAGAAAATACATCAAAAGTCTTCTCTACTGCAACACTGGAAATGTTCACAGAAAGAGAAGGCATGGGACTGTTGTTTACCACTAGTTACAACTATAATAAAGGAACCAAATGGGGCAATGGCTCCACTGCCCCACTACACTAAAATCAATAAAACACTGGTTTATAGCAGTTAATTTACAGTATTTTTTTTTATCATTGCTCACCCAAAAAGTTAATTATCATTTCAAATGAATTAAGATTAAGGTTTGTCAAATAGCTAATATAGGTTAGGGCTTTTATCCAGCTGTCTTTATGGATAAACTGATGCTGGAAAGGTCTGTTATTTCAGTGGTAAGATCTTCGCAAGCCAATGGCACTGGGGAATCTCAGTGGTACTGCACGATACTGATCTGCAATCTGCTTTACAGACTGTGCTCAAAAAGATTCTCCTTAATAAACAGAAGAGGATAATTTTTCATAGAAGCTGTGCTGCCTGGGTTCACCAGGGGCTATAATACTCGACTATATACTAGATATATACTTATATTGTAACTTTTACGAAAGGTTCAATATTAGTGTCAAGTCTAAACTGAGTATATTTTCTACCTCCTGTGTCTGTAGTTTTTTGTTGTTGTTCCAGATCATTTTACTTCCCAAACTGTAAAATATCATTTTAAATACATCTCTGCTAGTTTTTCCCCTTTTCCTGCAGTTCCCTCAGTTGCAGGCTGTGCAGTTTATTTTCTTGATTCTCCTCACTTTCTGTTTACAGGAAAGCTGTGTTGTTATGGTTATCCCTCGATAAGATTAGGCCTGGCTAGTTGCTGCTAATTATGTTAGTGCATCCGTCACATGTGCACGTATACGGATGTTGTTAGGCCAGCCTATCTGTTGGGAATAGACAAATGCAGCAGGATCAAATCATCTCTAAAGGCAAATACAGAAAGTATTGCAAACTGTAGATGTCAAAATTAAAACTGATTAGTTGGTGTAATAGACTTACAGTATGTGCTATGTAGGAGCTCTCTTTTAATATCACTGTCTCTGCTTATTCTCTGAAGATGATCTTTGAGAATGTACACTGTTCTGCCATATTTAATTTGGTAGGGTCTTTAGGCTGGCATTGCCTCTGCCACACTAATTCGTTTTTCCAGCCTGTGTGTTTGGCCTTCGGTGGGTGTGTGCAGTGGGCTTCGCAGCAGGGAGTGGGAGAGACGGCTGTTTGATTATCCTGATCTGCTGCTTGATTCAATCCTCCAGGGTCTCTGTGGGCCTCCTTCTTTCTTCTTAATGCTCTAAACAAGTCCCTGGCTTCAATCTGATGCATGTTGGATTAGAATCACTGGCAGTGAATCAAAGTATACGCATGTGGTCAACCCGAGCTGCATGAATTAGGCACTGCTTTTGTGAGACACAGATACGCAGCTTTGTCTTCCTTCTTCGGTTGCATGCGATATGGAGATGCAGGAATTCAGTAATGTACTATATTAAGGTGGAAAAAACAACTTTGATCAAGATATACAGAATTAAGCAGTAATGCAAAGAAAAAAAAAATATTTGAAGAGAGGAGAGAGGAAAAGGATATGGATATGCTTCACTAGTCAGAAGTGTTAACATTGCTTCGTGTGCCAGATGGGACGCTCTGAGTAGGAGTGGGGAAATATTTAGCAAAGATCAATAAAGCCAGTTGTCGTGCAGCAGCCTCCTCCTCATTTCCCAATTCCTGGCGGGATAGATGTGTGCCAGACTCCTCTCCAGGCCCTGTGGAGTGCTTAGAGCATAGTTTAACTTTTATATACTCTACAGCTAATTTCAAATGAGCCTTTTTATAGTTAATGTTCCTGACAAGTGAACTGACCAATTTTCTTCAGAAAAGCTTTGGGTTTCTTTGGAAGCATTTATGATTAGATAAGGGACCTCTTGGGGTTTTGGCCTGCTTATAGTGAAATTAACAAAAAAAAAAAAAAACAACAAACATTCTGTGTGTTGTGTCCTAAAGCACCTCAAAGTTCTCCCAACAGCATTATTTTATTCCTCTTGCAACCTAGCAATTTGCTAATACTAAACGTTTTTGGTTATTTTCAAAGAATGACACACATTGTTTACTGATTACAGCAGTGGCAGGCCGTCAGGACCAGTACGGCTTCCTGTGCTGGCCCACACTTTATCAGAATGATGGCCTAATTTTTTTTTTTTATAATTATAATATATATAATAGTATAAATATATATTTTTGTAGAAGAATTTGTATTCAGTTGTTCCCAATAGTCTATTCTCTTAATTTTATAGCGTTTTTAGTGAGTGTAAGTTCAGGGTGGAGTTACTATCCAATCAGATTTCAGCCGTCACATCACATGTTGCCAAGGTCAAAGATATTTGTCTGCTATAAGGCCTTCAGAGCGAGAATATGCAAGCTATTTTAGCCTAAACTCCATGTTTCTTGAAGGCTGTTGCGTTAGCCAATCAGATTGCGATTGTTCCACACCGAGGCTCTCTAGTAGGTGTCCAATCACGTCGACATTTTTAAGTTGTTTGATTGGATGGACAGAGAAAAGCTTGAGGAAAAGTCACTTGAATCAGTTCAAAACATTTGTTAAACTTTTTCATTAACCATTTATAATTTTGGCCGTTTTTTTTCTGTAAAATCCTTACAAAAACACACAATTTGCCTCAATTTCAAATCCACAGAAAAACCCGGAGCCATTTAATGAGATTGATATTGATGCTTCTGCCAGAGATGATTCATGCGGGCAGCGCAGCCGTGGATGAAGTGAAAGGAGATTTGTTGAATTGTGTTCATTTGGTTTCTTGCTTTAGTAATTGCATCTATTCTTGCTCTATGACATACCTGTCTCTTATGGAGCACTCTGTACTTACATATACTGCATTTCTCTATAATACTGATGGTTTCTATTGCCGTAGCATCATGATTCAGGTAGGACACCACTGTAGTCGTATGTGTCAAATGCACTGACTTCCATTAGTTTACAGTCTTCTTGTAGCAGACAACTTCTTGTTTACAGAAACACTGGAGATTTCTTTCATAAATTAAATCTTTTTTAGTCTCCTAATTATTGTTTGTAGATTATGTGGAGCCAAGAATTAGATGTTATTCAGGCAACAAATAAATGATAAACAATGAAAATATATACCTGTGATTTGATTTACAGTGAGCCCTAATAAAATAATGCTGTTATAGAAAATTAATTAGCACCTTTAGGAATTAATCAGAATCAGGAACTCAACAGCCCTGTGCAGTATAAAGCAAACCACTCAGTATGACTATAAATATAGAGAGAGTGTGATTTAATAATGCATGAAGGCCTCTGTTCTGATCTCTAAAGTCATGGGTCAGTCTCTACTGGCCTTTTAAAAGTGCCATTCATTTTATAAACACAAACATACACGAAGTGCAGTCTGTCTGTCACAGTGTATAGTTTCTGTTAAAATCCCTCTGAATCGTCAGTGTATTTGTGCTTTGTTCACATTGGCATTCAGATGGTCTGGTGTCTGAGTTCATCTTTCCTTTTATTTGCAGGATTGAAAAAACGTACCAGGAAGGCCTTTGGGATACGGAAAAAAGAGAAGGACACTGATTCCACGTAAGTAACATTTTTGATATGAGACAGGCCTTATAAGCTGATGAATTTTTTATTTATTTATTTATTTTTTTTAAGTATTAAAGAGCCTTCCGTGGTTAATATTTGTCTCTGAATACTGCAGTGCTTTTGTCCATACAGCTGTTCATTCAATACCTAAGCGGACTGATTCATAGCTCGATCACTGAATGTGTCGTGACTGTAAGCTACTTAAGCGAACTCGCATTGCACAGATGATAGAAAGCACGCTTGAGTGTTTTAGGGAGCATTAAATCAAAACAGTGAAGCTGTTTCTGTCCATTATCAAGCAGCAGCTCCAGCCACAACCTCCAATTTGTGTTTCTTTGTGTGCAAGTGTGTTTGTGTTTAAATCCAGGGAACATCTATTTGAGTGTTTAACTGAGTTTGAAAGAGCATGACACGTCTCTTTTTTCCCCTCTCTCTCTCTCTCTCTCTCTCTCTCTCTCTCTCTCTCTCTCTCTCTCTCTCTCTCTCTCTCTCTCTCTCTCTCTCTCTCAGAGGTTCACCAGAGAGAGAAGGAGGAGTAAGTAGTTTTTCGCCAGTTTATGAATATACAGCTATATAAATATATTCGTAGTTGCATTTTTTTGTTTATAGAAAAGCTGTCAGATTATTTTGGTGTGCAGTTATCTTGTATTAATAGTATTACCTTTCTGGGTTTTTAATTTATTTTTCAATTTCCTGGTTGATAATCCTTCACAAAAGTACGATCAAAATACTGAATCTACATGAAAACATACCCTGAGTGCAGTTATGAAGTCAAAAAAGAATCCACAAAGACCCACCATCCTGCACATTTTAGTATTTTTCCTACCCTACCCTAACTCACACAGTTCACACCCATGAGTCATTTGATTTACACAATAGGTATTAAACAGTTATTCCTGCAAGGTACAGTAGTTCAGGTTTGCCAATTAAATCAGGCAAATCTGTGGTACATGGTATAAATTGAAATTGAATGTGAATTTTAATAATCACTAATCATCAGTTCTAGTAATATAATAAAAATGATAGAAATTGGCCTCAAACATGTTTCTCCCCCCACACACACACACACACACACACACACACACACACACACACACACACACACACACACAGACAAAAACACAGACAAATTCATCTTTCCCAATAGAAATAGTCATTGTCTCAGGGAGTCTCTTTCTCATTCACCTTCCTGTCCTTTCCTCAGCAGTCTTCTTTAGGTAATTCAAATACTCTTCATCTTTCCATGATGCATTTAATTCATCTGAAATAAAATATTCATAGACATGTCTCAGATAAAATTTTTGACTCACACCAGTATGAGACAGCA
The DNA here is from genome assembly GCF_946808225.1 of Silurus aristotelis. NCBI lineage: Eukaryota > Metazoa > Chordata > Actinopteri > Siluriformes > Siluridae > Silurus > Silurus aristotelis. The sequence goes on from NC_139575.1 coordinate 11,527,519, forward strand.
AAAACACCAAAAATGTGTAGGAGGGTTGTGCATGAGCACCAGGATTGAAAACCGCTGATTTAATTCAATGTCTGTCTGTCTGTCTGTCTGTCTATCTATCTATCTATCTATCTATCTGTCTGTCTGTCTGTCTGTCTGTCTGTCTGTCTGTCTGTCTGTCTATCTTTATATATATATATATATATATATATATAAATTTTTGTATTATTTATTTATAACTATTGGATGTGAATGAGTTTATTGGATGTTGATGAAATTATGTTATGCAACACAGTTCTGATTTGATTCACTCATAGCCACAAAAGAAGAGCAATGGAGCTCCCAATGGATTCTATGGAGAGATTGACTGGGACCGATATGTAAGCAATTCATTTTGTTAGATTAATAGTCATTTGTAAAAATATATCTTTTTTTTTTCATTTTTATTATTTGTTGGTAGTCAAGTTTATTTCTATAGCACTTTTCACAATGGACATCGTCTCAAAGCAATTTTATAGAATTTAGGAATTAAGGGGAATGATGTGTATTCATCCCTAAAGAGCAGCCTTGGGAGACTGTGGCAAGAAAAAAATGCCTTAGATATTATAAGGAAGAAACCTTGAGAGGAACCAGACCCAAAAGAGGAACCATACTCATTTGGGTGATATCAAGAGTTTGATTTATAAATCTTAAAACTACCATGAGCACCAGAATGGAAGATTGTGAGTAATGTCCTTTCTACAGTTTTATACAGTCAGTTGACGTTATGGAACCAGGAGCTACTGAGCATCTCATAAAATAGCTCCACATTTGAAATCATCATAGATCCAACACTAACTTCCCAATGCCAGAGCCTTTAAACACTCAAAGAGGTCCAATTTCAAAACACTACATCAAGTGAAATCCAAATGGCGCTGATTCGTCTCTAGATGGTTTGCAATGTTTGCGCGGTTGGCATCTACATCAAGTTCCATAATCTTCATGAGGTGGGACCTCACGCAAACTCGGGATGCTCTGGGATGGGTAGAGAAAGGGAAGCAGAGGAGAGGAATTAGCTAAGCTGCTGTTCATAATATTAACAAGCACAAGATGATGATGTGCATTTTATCAGATGTACCAGAGCACAAGGTTATTATATGTGATATTTGTGTTATGTGTAGGACTTGCTAAAAAAAGATAAGTTTTTCAATCTAAAAATAATGGCAAACCTTTTTTTTATTAAAACTATATATCTCTAACTTGCCCTGGTAAAATTAGTGTAGTTGACTCTTATCGCTTTATGTTGTAGAACTCTCCCCTGGTGGATGACGAAGGTTATAGCATCAGGCCAGATGAAGATGGAGATATCCTGATTTGCACCTTTGCCATATAAGAAACGTTTTGATTAGAATATCTTCTGAATCAATTGTCATTGTCTGGTAATTGTCTGGCACTTGTGTTTAAGGCTAAAATTATTCCATGAGTAACTCGAGTAAATTAAAATTTTAAATGCATAGAGGCAAATTATTTGCCTCAATGCTTCAGTTAGGCCATTTAACTACACACAGGTATACACTATGGAAGCCCATTTCGCCACATTCAGACTTTTTTTTTCTCATAATTTCGTTTTTTTCTTTGCAATTCTGATTAATATTTATATTAATGTAATTCTGATTAATATTTAATATTTATTATTAATACTACTATCTATTCTTTTGCTACCATCAATTGAATTAATAGTATGAAACAAAGCCTCTGATCCCTGCAGAGAACTCTGTCTAACAATCAGTTAGATCAATGGAGGAGATTGAACAAGACAGATGAAGCAGAGGAGGCGGAACTCGGAATTGCGAGAAGAAAGTCGGAATTAGACTATTTTAAAAAAAAAAATTTATGTGGCAGAAACGTGCTTCCATACAACACAGAAGACACTGATGAATGCACAGGGGAGGAATGGGGGGAAAACAGCGAGGGTGAGGAGAAGATTCAGGCCTAAGAAAACGACAAAGTTTCCAAAGTTTGGGATCATTTCAAAACAAAGCAAAAAGAAAACATTGTACAGTGCGTTTACCTTTGAAAAAGTCATTTAAAATAGATTTGTATATTTTTATTTATGATTTTTTTATTAATTTATATATTTGTATTTGCATTTTGATGTAATATGGCGATTAAATCGGTTTAGTATTTACGGATTTTTTTAATGCAATTTCAGCTATAAAACTGTAACATTTGTCTGTAAAGGAAACAAATTACTTGTTCATTGTAAGAGACCCGTCTTTTTTTTTTCTCTTGTATATTTAGTATTGCTCTTCAATAAAGAAAACGTACTTCTTATCTGTTTACTCGATTAATTGATGGAATATTCGGTTACTCGAATAATCGATAGCTGCTGCCCTACTTGTGTTCTAATAAAGTGATACAGCTCTTGTGCTCTGTTTGACTAATGATTATGTCCCTCCACAAAGTGCTTTCCTTAACAACTAACCACCAACCCCTAAAGACAAGTCCCATTTTTTCTCATCGAGTGAGTCGGAGGAAGAGGAGGATCAGCGCAAAAAATTTAAGATCAAGATCAAACCCCTGCTTGCTGACGATGCTGACTTTGTGGCTCCTTCGGTAGATGAATTAAAAGCCTCCATAGGCAACATAACTCTGTCTCCTTCTCCTCTGGTGAGTCCGGCCTACGTTACCTCTAATTTGCTGTTTGTGTACGGTATTTCCTCCTGCCTCCCACACTGTTGCTTTGAGGTTTTATTTGTAATTTTTTTACATTTCTGCTCATGCTGTTTACTTAGTGTAACTGGATGAGAAATATTCCTTTCGACACTGATGCTTATTCATACCACAAATCACACGCTCACAAGAACATAAAGGCAATGGTGATAGAGCTTTCTACGCTGCTCCCTGAATAATAACTGACTCTCAGGGTGTGGCAGCTTTTGGACTCTTTACCTCCTACACATTTTTATTTACAATCCACATGTTGACAAAATGACAAGTTGCGGCTGATTTTGTGGGCTACATGTAGTGATTTTCTGCAGGAGCCATGCGTTTGTAAGGTCAGGAGCTGTCACTTAATTGTAGTTTATTGTAGGTGCTAAAAACAAACTACGGTGCTAAGACATTGAGCAAGCAAGCAGTTTGCATTTACATTCATGGTATTTGGCAGAAGCCGTTATCCAGGGAGACTTACAACTAAGCAGATGAGGGTAAAGGGTGTTGTTCAAGGGACCAGCAAGGGCAGCTTGGTGGTACTGGGATTTGAACGAGTGATTTTCCATGTGAAATTCCAATGTGATTTATCCTTATCACAGGTACTTTACAGCACAGTTAGATTATTTCTTTGAATATCCCAACAATGTTAGGTAGCTGGGGTTAGAGCACAGTGCTCCTGTTGCACAGAAGGTTAAGGGCCTTGCTCAAAGCCCCCAAGAGTGGCAGCTTGACATACTGGGGCTTGAACCCTTGACCTTCCTATCAGTAACCACTGAGCTACCACTATAAACCACTTTATATGTGTATATAAATGCAAGTATGTTATTGTTTTGACTTGCATATTTAATTCTGATAAGAAATATCCTTGTGCAGTCATAGAATATTCTCTTAATTTCTCAACAAAAGGCTTCTGTCTGCCCCAAAGGACAATTGAGATTAGTGCCTAGCAATGTGGACACTGAAGCCAGCCATTGAACTTTGTAGATATTGTAATTTTGCCTTTTAATACACTGACGTATAAGACAGCAAGTATGTTTCATTGATTCTTTTTTAAAGGTCAAACGAGTCTTTTCACAGCACGATTAACTCTGATGGTGTACTCAAGGTGAGACGTGCGTTGTGACTGACCTAATGCAACAGGTCTAGTGCGCACTAAGTCTCAGGTGTACGAGCATTCTCCCTCAATAATTCAGCTCGGAAACTAGGCACAGTGACGCTGCATGACATAACACTGCAAGAACAGAAGCACGAGTGCAGTGTGTGTCATATGAAAGCCGCATCGCTAAATTATTCACACGCATGCACTGACGCAAGAATCACTTAAATCTGTGTGGTCCTTTAGACCATCTTTATTGTTGGTATTTTGACAGGATTGTATGTTCTTTACATACTTCACAACACCACAAAACCAACACAACACAAAGTCTCATTATATGGCATCTAATACATCCTTCAGAAATAAAGTATACACTGCTAGTGATATTAATTAAGAGAAAGCAGTGTTATTTAATATTTTTCCTTTTCCAAGACATTGGAAAAGGAAACTTCAAATAATTGGAGTTATGTAAGTTATATATTCATTTCTGTGTGTGTGTGCGCATCTGTAGATCACTTGTCTCCATACCTCCTGTCCTCTACATCTGCCTTTTTCAAACCAACTACCTGCATGTCTTCCTTCACCACATCTATAAACCTTCTCCTTGTCTTCCTCTTTTCCTCTTTTCTGGTAGTTCCACCATCAGCATTCCCCTACCGATATACCCCATATCCCTCCTCTGCACATGTCCAAACTACCTTAATTGGCCCTCTCTTACTTTGTCCCCAAAATGTCCTACATGTGCTGTCCTTCTAATAAACTAATTTCTAATCTTGTCCATCCTCGTCACTCCTAATGAAAATCTTAACATCTTCAGCTCTGCTACCTCCAGCTCTACCTCCTGTCTTTTACTCAATGCCACTGTCTTTAAACCATACAACATCACAGGTCTTACTCCTACTGACTTTCATTCCTCTTCTCTCCAGCGTGTACCTTTACCTCTCCAGTCTCTTCTTATCCTGCTCCCTACTCTTACCACAAATCACAATATCATCCACAAACATCATAGTCCATGGAGACTCCTGTCTGACCTCATCCGTCAACCTGTCCATCATCACTGGTTACATTTGTAATTAATGGTGGTTTAAAGATTACTAGAGATGGGACACAAATTAATTGTCCAACTTGTGCAATCTTTCTTATACAGTCTTACAATGGTCAAAGGTTTCAAAAACCTATACTAAATTGTCCCTTGGTGTTTCTTCAGTTTCAAAATGGATTTTTATCGAGTCTTTGGAAAAATAAATAAATAAATTATATATATATATATATATTGTACAGTCAGGGTGTTTACGTAAAACAGAAGCTTTCAGTATTAATTTTACTGCAAGTAATGATATAAAATTTAAGGTCTGTAGCCCACCCGTCTTGTAACCATGGCGATAGATTGAGCCTAAAATCTTATTAAAGGGTAACAGGTCTGATAAGATAAACGAGAGAAACGCAGCTCTCTGTATTTTGTGTTGTATTTGAGAACACTGATAATTTGTGTAGGCTGCTGTATTCTCCTGGGAGTGAGCTGAGTCGAACTGAAACTTTACACAAAGGCCCAGGCTTTCCTAATATAGCACACAGGAACCATGTGCTGGATTGCAGGTGCTGTTTGGGCTTTATTGATTAGACTTTCGCTAGGGTTAAGAAACTGGTATATGGTTAGTCATGCAATAAATTTTTATAAAACTCTCAAGAATTAACAGAACAGTAGCTCAAATTTTACCAGGATGATCCCCTTTTTGAACTTAACAGTGGTTGTCATGTTTTTGTTTATTTTTTTGTAGGTAGTCTTTAATCCGTCTATGTTTAGAAACCCATGCTTAATAGAAAAAAGACAACGATATATATATATATTTTTTCTAATTTGTAATAGTTGTGTTCAAAGTATATGTAATGCATTTTCATTTCCATGCACTTCCAAGCATATGCGACCACACCTACACTAATGTAGTATTTTGCTTTCTTTCCTTCTTCCTCTCTCTAATGCTTGCCTCCTCAGAGGAGCAGTCCGGTAAGATCTTTCCCCGTCTGTCTCTTCAGGAGTGCTGTGTTTCTTATTGCAGAGGGTTCTTGGGCATGGCTTGGCATGGTCCAGGGTCTGTTTAGTGCCTGGAATTAATACGTTAATCCGTTGCACTGTCATAGGGCCAGTGTTGTAGTAGGTCTTTTTTATAGATAGACTAGGTTTTTTAAATACATTTTAGAATAATTTGAGCATTTTAATGTCAGGTTAACAAAATAAATTTGTTTGTTTCCTCACTGTATTTGCTACCACATTGATAACCCTGTTCATTACGCTACATAATACTAACATAAGCCATATTCATGGATCAATATGACACCTACAGAAGCTCATAGGTTATGTTCATATGTTCATAGAGCTTCAACATAACTACATGTCACATTTATACAGTTGTACATACATACTGTTTTTAGTGATACATAACAACCATAAAAGCCATAAACATAAACCATAAACATAGGCCATATATAGCTGACGCATTACACAGTGAAATGAAACAACGTATCCTGCTGAATACAACAACAATCACAGAAAAATGGCACATACATCTACATGGCACCTACAAAATGTTTATAAAGCTACATGTCACGTTCATAAGCAATGCTAAGGCAGGTACATGGCACCAACATTAGCATATGTACATAAGTCACATTTCTACCGCATCATGGCATATTGTAGATAAGCCTTTCTAAAGTTGTTTCAAGACAATTACACAAGTTATTGCAACAATATGTCTACATAAGCCATATCAAAAGATCTACATGGCATTTATGCCAGCGTTGTTCATAGAGCTACATCACAGTTAGAGAAGCCATCATTATAGAGAAACATGACACATGCATAAGCCATGCTCACAGAAATAGATGACACCATCATAAACCATATTCGTAGTGCAACATAACAGCAAGATAAACCATTTTTACACAGCTACATGACACCTTCATAAGCCATGTTAATAGCGCTACATAACCTACATCACCAACTTTTCTCGTAACTGGCATCATCCCATGAACATGTTTATAATAAAGACTTAATCCAAAATGTTTTATGATTTGTATTGTCTAGTTCACAAAAAAAACCTGAGTCAGGTAACATTTTATATTACTTTTTAAAAAAATATTTGAGGCCCCAAATAATATGATATAAATGTATTATGTAGGCAGAGATTAGGTTAGTTGAGCAAAAAGGGTTTGTGTACAATAGATTTAGCCCTAAATTAAAAAATGTTTTTGTAAACTTGTTTAAGTCTTGTTGTACTGTACAAAACGAGTGTGTATATTTTACACCATGAAAGTGGCCAGCCATCAGTTCAATTTTCTAACAAGCAGCTGCAAGTTATAAAACAAGATTTTTGTCATACTATATTCTAAAACCAAAACTATTTATAAATGCACAGTGTTGGTGTGTTTTTATTCATGTCATCTCAAAGCCACAGTTAAAGTTATTCTTAAAACTCAGAAAATGGTTTTCTTAGCAGTTTTGAGCACTAACTTTCAGCTGACACACTTGACTTGCTAAAGATTATAGGCTAAGTAGCATAAATGGCCATTTGCAGGTCATGGCAAGGAGAATTTATTTTTACCTGTGAACACAACATAAAAGAAGTGATTTCCTATGTGATTTGTAAAATGTCTTTTTCAACCTCTCTGAGTCATATTGGTGTTATTGCTAATCAGCTATCTTGCTAACCCCTAGTGTGTTAATAGCAGGATATCTCAAAGACAATGTCACTCACAGGGGTAGCTAGTGATGAACTTAGTACAAAAAGATTTCAGGAATCACTTCAGCAAGTTTACTGCTGGTTGGTGTATTTTCCAAACCATATATTAGCTCTTTATCATGTACAGAGATTGAAAATGGGGTGAAAAGGTAGGGTTTCACAAACACCATTGGGTTGTATTTTCAATATAGAGTCTTGACAGTAAAATGGCAAGGTGAAAAGAGAATAAGAGCATCTGCTTTTTTGAGTGGATTTGAAAGAGTGGAAAGTCATTTGGAGATTAATCTTTGTGTTCTGGTTAATATTAATACACACAATTTCTAAACACCATGTTAAAATAACAAGCAGCAGCCATCGTGGTATTTTCCAGAGAGTTTTACTCACATTTTATATCAGCAATACACCACCTGTCTTGTGTAAGACGTATTTTAAGATGGTCTGTTGCATTAGCTGATTTTTTAGTAAGACCTCTCATGGTGCTCAATGGAAAACAGGACTTGAAGTAATAAACATTTTGGATTATCTTTAAAGAATTTGCTCAGGCAAAAATGTGAGCAGTGAACAGAAGGCCGCATGCCATGAAATCAGCTGTTAGCATGGTCATGGTAAGTGTCCTGCAGGCTAGAAAAATACTCTGTGCCACGTTATAATTTTGATATAATTATTACTTTATTGATACTTTAAATCTGGAAATGTGAATAAAAGTAAGTTGTGGGTTATTTTTTTATGTTTATGTAATAGTTTAGACCCCATGAGGGTTTGAAAATCACATTTTAAAACATTTAATAAAAAATTGTCTATTTCTGAAGTGAAAAAAAAAAAAAAAATAGAATAATGGTGTGATTTCTTGAATGTGGTTTGGGGGGTTGGTTTCAGGTTTAAATGCTTCATTTTCTGTTCTTAAATCAGAGTTTATTTTAAGAGTGTGTATTACTGATTTGTCACCCTCTGACCAGGTGTCTCTTCTCTCTTCCTTTTTGCTGGTCACAGAGACGTAGCCCGGTAAGTGTTGTGCATTTGGCTCTTTTTTTTTCTTTTTTTTTTTCTTTTTTTTTTTTTTTTGGCCTAATGCTGTCTGTAGTCCTTTAGCTGGAAGATGTCTGGAGTTGTGAAGGCTAAGGGCTGTTAGTGTTTTAATAATTAATCACTGAGAGCCATGTATGTGTAGCAGCTGTGTTACAATCCAAGGTCATTTATATGGATGCTCTATGTGCTGAGCACTTTAACTGCACCATTTCGATTAAAACACCCATGTGAGCATAAAACTGCTTACAGGCCAATGCATTTTATCAGAGAATATGCAGTCATGCATGAGGCAAAGAAGCTCAGGATGATGATGATGATTAGTATTATTAGCAGTAGTTGTAGTAGTAGAAATATCACTACTGAAACCATAAATATTTGAAATATGTGGTTTTTGTCCTAAACGTTTAATTACAATTTAGTGGCAGACTTTGTTTTTAAGTTTATTTATTTAATTTGATATTTGCATTGCTTCAATTTAATGAAGTTAAAGTTTAATCCTGATAATTGATGATGAAATGATTTATAATTATTATTATTATTATTATTATTATTATTATTATATTACTATTAATATTATTATTAATGTTTTTTTATTTCAATAGTTGCAGTAATAATAGGCTTTTTATTGATACACATTATTGAATGAAAAATGGTATTTCGTGTAGCTGTTACTGCATCTTATGATGACAATACTTATAATGGTTTAAACATAGTCCTCTGTCCTGCATTTGAATTGGTTAAGATGCTGTTTCCTATATTAGTGACCAATACATTTCCTATGTTTACAGTACAGTACAATAGTTTTATGTTAACAAATTAAATGTTTATATTTTTTGTTTTCTTTTTTGTTTCAGGGTCTGGCCAAAAGAGATGTGCCTAGTGAGTATACTTTGAAAAATGTAAATGGGGTAACAATTGCAAATTAGTCACTAAATTGAACTCCTATTATTTTGTCATTTGAAATAGACAATGTTAGCAATGTGTTACAGTCTGGATGCTTTTTGAAAATAAATATTCTGCACCTTTTTTTAGGTGAAGAAATCGAAATTGCACGGCCAAGACGTTCAGTTCCTACTGTTACTTCAGTCTCAGTTCCCTCACCTGCACCCACACCTGCACCTGTATCAGAACCTCCCAGGTACACACACACACATTATACAAAATCATACATTTTTTGTTTGGTGTGCCATTGCTTTTTAAGATTTATACAAAAAAAGAAAAAATAAGACTTATAGATCTGGATAAGTTCACATCACTAAGGTTTTTTTTACACCATTCACACCCGCTTGCTTTTTTTTTTTACCTTCTTTTACTCTTTTAGCAGTAAGAAATCTCCAGTTCCGGAAGATGCAGTAGCCTTATTTGGCCCTCCACTGGATACAGCATGTGATGATCAGAGGACTGAAGGTACAACTAGCAGCAGTTAATGACTGTGAAGTACATTGATAATTACTGATCTTTGAATGTTTCAGTTGTTTTACTGAAATGCTAAACAGATAGACTGTCCTCTTTCCATTTATATCCTTCCATTTATGTACAATTCTGATGTTTGGGCTTGTACAGAACATAACAATGGTTTATACTTTTAAAATGTTAAAGTCATAGTCTCGTGTTTGGATGACTAATCATAGTTTTTTACCAAATGATAAATTTAGATTTGAACAAATAATTAAAGGCATATTTGTCAATGGATACTACTTCCTAGACATTTTTTAATAAGAAAATGAAAGGAAAAGGTTGTGAGTGGTTTAGGTCTAGAACAGTGGTGTCAAACACATTTGAGCTTATTTTAAGGGTTATCTAATACTTAAACCAATTCCAAGTAGATGAGACCAAAACATCTGTGTAGTAGACCAGTGACCAGTTCTCTTGAACAAGTTCAGTAATAATTATTTAGCATTTATCTGCATCAATTCTTAATGTACAAACTAATGTATTTATACAGTATAGTACATAAACACAATGTCCACTTATATATTCCTTATTAGTATGTATACTTATACACCTGCTCCCTATGCTCCTTAATTCTCAGCTATACAGCCATGTGGTTTGAGCATTTCAGAAACTCCAGATATTTTGCAAATTTCAACACCCACTTTCTGGAGGTAACACACAATTAACAATTTGGATAACTGCACAATTGAACAGGTGCACTGGTGTTTCTGTTAAAGTAGAAAGTGAGTGTGTATAGCAGTGTGTGTATACATGTTGTTTGGATTGCTAATGAAGAATTATATATTAGAGATTGAGTTTACTTATTTCCCCAGATAGTGAAACAATAAAACAATATTTTCTCTCAATCTTTTAATTATATTTATGACTTTATTTTAGAACACAAATTTGAAATTTATTGAGTCGACTAGAATAAGAACATTAGACCTGTCCTGACCCACAGGCCATATATCTTTGACACCTCTAATCTAGGACTAGGATATGCCTTCATCTCTAGACTCCATGAAGGGGTAACATTACTCTCCACTGGCTGTGTGTTGTGCCATCTTCCATATATTAGTGATGATAGAGGAACCTGAGGTTTGGGGTGCTCCTTTACATGAGCCAAACCCACACTCTTGTCTAGGAAGACCTTTTCCTCCAGGACGTAAGTTTCTGACAATTTGGCACGGGTTGTCTCTCGTCGGGATCATGAACTCTTTCCCTCCATATTTTCCTTTTGGTTGTATGAGTTAGGATCATCTGGGAATGTGGTTTTCCTTAACTTGAGCTCTTTTGCAAGCTCCAGTAACCCACTAATTTCACAAATCCTTAGTGAGGAAAACCAATCAAACTCATATCCCTAAAGTCATTCGGTTTAGCCAATGGCAATCTCCTCTGATGACAGCTTACTTGATGTGGCCTCACTTGACTACTATATAACAGTATCTTTCATAGCTCTAATTAATTAAACTCTTGAAATGGGTAGGTGTGAATTAAATATCTGGGATAAACCCATATATGGACCTATATAAGTAGGTTTTATTAGGCCTGTATATTTGCTATTCTGTGCTTAGTATTACTGATAAATGTAAATGTTTATTCTGTGTTATTATGTCACTATGTTGATCACATGACACCTATTCTCACTCTGTATGATATTATTATGTGAAAATTGGTCAAGCCACAGAGAGTGAAGTGTTGTCATCCTCTGTGAGTTACTCATCCCATGACCCAGCACTTCCCGCGTCTCCTTGCATCCAATGAGTATAATCTTGCATATGCATGGTGCTTTGGGCATGGAATGGTCCTGTTTTTCTGAGCTAGTACAGTGCGGGCATAATGTCTGACCACTAGGGGGCGTTTGATAAAGCTTGCTCAGCCACCCTGATGTCATTGCAGCACTCCCTCCTCTTCCACCCAAGAATGTGCCGACTTCCCCCCCTCCAAGCAGCACTACGAGCCCAGATTCCTCCGGTAAGACCGGTGCTTCTTCCTTAACTGTATGTCCCTCCGTTCCATTTGTATGTCTTGTATGTTATGCTGATTTGAGTATCTTTATTCCTAAATGAAATCTATGATCTCACAATCTCCAAACGATCTGTTTGATATCTCATTTTATTTTCTACCTTTGATGATTTCTTTAATTATAGTGTCTAATGCAGACTTGAAAGCAGAGGACATTTCAGCAAACACAAACAAACCCTCCATGGCAGATCTGGACAACATTTTCGGCCCAGCAGACTCCCTTAAACCTGGAGATAGTGCTGCAGACAAGTGGGTCTGTTTCAACGATGAGTCACCTCAAAGACCACCACTACCAGAAGATCCAGCTCCTCCTTTACCAAAATCGCCCCCATTTTCTGAAATATCTGCCCCTCCTCTTCCTCCGTCCGAACCACCTAGAAACACAACACCTTCTCCTCCAGCCCCCATTTTGTCACCCAAAGATGCTGTTCCTCCCAAAGTACCCCTTCCACCAGATGAGGTAGCCCCGCCTCCTCCAAATGAACCTCTCCAGCCAAATGTTGAATCAACTACGCCCATTCCTAATGCAGAGGTGATGTGTGGCTCAGCCAAGACTCCACCTAGTGCTCTGGAGATAAATACACACACAACCCCCCAATCCTTGGCCCTTAATCAGGAAGATAAAAATAACCCTGGGGAGGGCAGTCCAAAAAAGGACCCAAGTGAAATTGATGCTTCACCCAAAGAGATTGATCAGGGCCCTAGATCAACACCACCACCACCTCCACCCCCCACATACAGGGCAGTGGTGTCATCTCCTGGGCCTACACCTCCAGTCACGAGTGGAGGAAGTGGCAGTGGTGAGTCATAGTTCTGCATCGTTAGCTGTGTGCTAAGTTTATATGTATACTTTGTTTCAAAACTCTCAGAGGAAGTCATAAGTCATTGGCACATTGAATAAAAAATGATTTAATCTCAGAAAAACATCTGGGTTGTAGATTTATTATACCACCAAAATAGTTTTTATTATTTAAACTCTAATACAAAGTTATTAAAACATTCATGTTATTTTTACGGTGAGTTCTGAGTCAGATCTTGATCTAGAGTTTAGGTTCAAACTATTTCATACGATTTCATTCGCAATTTTGTTTTAAAGTCGTACAAAAAATGGATTGTCCCATTGTCCCATAAACTGGTCTACCTATTGCAACAATGGAAAGGATAAAATAAATTAAAATTTAGTCTTAAATGTTTAACTTTAATGCACTCATGTGTACATTAAATAATAATGTACAGGCCCTCTGGCCTGCTGAAAGGTTGTACAATTAAATATATTCTTTCATAAAAAACAAAGTGCATTTAGAACAAGTGCAACTGCTTAAAGATACAACAATACAACATCACTGCGAAACTTCCTGCCTTTTCAAAAACGTCCGCCACAGACGGAGTGCGCATGCTCGGAGGGGTTTTGCTTTTCTGTGCGTTTGCGTTCCTCTGATATTCAGCATAGCGATCGGATGTTTGGATTTCAAATTGACCCCGACGTGGAGAAAGTTTTTGCGGACGAAAATTCGGCATTACATGTTTTGCAAATCGCTTTCCGTGGGTCTTTCTCAGATATACTGAAATACGTCCACACCGCAGACATGTTGTTTTAGACATGCACGTGCAGGCAGCGGTTTCTGTTTGCGTCATCACAACAAACTGTTTCGGCCATGTTGTTTCGGTGATCAAAGTCTTTCGGCCGAAATATCTGGTGCATCCCTACTTGTTACATTTAATGTTTCGGAGCATTTGCAAAAACAAGTTCGTTTTTGTTAGTTTGAAATTAATTATAGCATCTATAAGCAGACACTACCTAGAACTTTTTTCCTCTTGCTCTTGAAATTAATAGGGCCAAAAATGCAGTTTGTTACTAAGAAACCTCAAAGCACAAATTCCTTCAAGCTTAGAATTTCCTGTGTCAGAAAACCCAAAGGAACAGCATTAGCTCTGACTAATGTATAGCACTTGCACTAAAGACTCTTTCCACAAATGTTGAATTAAAGTCACCACACAGAAAACTTTGCATTTATCTTTGCTAAATTACAAAGTTATGTTTTTGTTTTAGATTGTACAGTTCAAGTCCCTGTGAAATGTCTGGTCCTATAGAAAGTATAACATGAGAAAGCATGTTTCTTTCTTTTTAGCTTATAATTAGCTTTTCATATAGGAGGGTTGTCCAACTCGGTATGAGAAAAGAAATGTAATTTCTTACCAAACCTCTACTATACACCCATGAACTACCTTCACATCTTGACGAGTGGTTTTTGATGTTTTACATTTATATGGCTGGTCAGAAAAACGGTCTTACCATTTGTACTGTAAATGACTATGACTATAAAATCATGTGACCCCTTCTCTCTTGTCTGAATGCTGTTTTAATGAAATGCCCTTGATACACAGGCTCCTCGTCCCCTGTGCACTCTGCAACGCCATTGGCTGCCAGCAGCCCCCCTCCTCCTCCTCCTCCTCCACGGCCGCCCTCCCGTCCCAAACTGGCTCCTGGGAAAGGCAGTATAGGGGATGCGGTATGTGACCACACAAATCTTCTAATACACTAAAACACGGTTAACAGTGACACAGGTGATTTTTACATGTAATGCGAGAAGCCATGCAATGTGTCAATGTGTTGTCATTTTATTCTCCTGAGAACCCTTGTTTAGTAACAGTATTGTAGGATTTGATAATAGAAGTTAAAAAAATTGGTAGTTAGTTATGGATTTTTCCTTACATGCGGTTTTGTTCAATTTGGGCAAATAGCCAGACAAGAAAGGTTATCTTATCTAAGGGTTTTGGCCTTAATCTGAGTTCTTTGGCTATAATAGCTAGTATAATTTTGACAGTTCTATTTTTTCCATCAAGACAATAAGGAATGATCTTCATTTCTCTAATCCTCCCAAGCCAGCTTGACTACACAATGATGAAAAAAGGCTGATTTTGACTGTTTGTAGAAAGTGGATTAAAGTCAAATCAGTGTAGGTCATGTCCTTATACCAGCTGTCAAAACGTCCATGTTTTCCAAGGCCACCAAACAAAAAACTAATCTTTATTTGACCTGGATTAGTTTTTGCTATGGTTGTGCTCTCAATTAAAATGATAGTTGATTTTTTTTTTTTTTAGTTTTTTCCAGTAAAAACACCTGACAGTGCTTGTAGTCAAACTCCTTACAAGTTACATTAACAAGTTTGTGATTGAAACTAATCCAATTTAAATAGTGTTTCATTGAGAGCGACTGTTTTCAATTGATCAGAGATGCACATCAAATAAATCAAGTACAAAAGTACACAAGCAGTGTTAGAATTTCTTCCTTTCTAAACCTCTTTTTCTTTTTCTCCCCAATCAGAATCGGCCCTTTAGCCCTCCTGTCCACTCGTCCAGCCCTCCGCCTTTGGCACCGCTTGCACGAGCAGAGAGCACCTCCTCCATTTCCTCTACCAACTCCCTCAGTGCTGCTTCTACACCCACTGTCGGTAAAGAGCTCTCCGTGTCTGTGTCAGGTGTGACTCCATTCTTCCTGCTCCCTGTGTGCGTGTTTGCAAATCGAATTGGTTTGCAAAGTCCAATGTGGCTGCCTGGCATGCTAGATTCTAAACTAATCATTTGTCTTGCAGCGGTACTTTGAACATCCATTTAGGTCAAACTTTGTGTGTAATGAGTATTCTTGAAGTAAGGGTGGTATTTATATCAGTAGTTCCTTACAATAAACTGTTATTGTGGTCAAATAAGAAGAAGCAGAAGGCATTTCTGCCTCGGTTTTAACTAATTAAATCCATGTTTGATAATGAGAGTATTTCATAACATGTTGGACGGAAAGTAATGACCGGCTTGATGATTTGAAACTGGAATTGGTTAGGGTTAGGGTAAGGGTTAGGGTTAAAAGCAAACTGTAATTGGAATTTAATAATTACATGTTGGATTTGTGTTTGAAATGCAGTTCAGAGTTGTGTATGCTCAAGCAATAGCTTTAGATAAGAATTGCAGTATGTTTGGTGCCTTTTCCATGCCATCCATTTGAGTTACTTTGGTTACCTCTATTCTGTTCATTAACCATTTTAAGTTTGCACTGTGTCTCTGTGGCATGACCTCGTCTTGTGTTAAATGACAATATTTTTTTTCCTTTATAATATTTGTTGTTTTGATTTGAATTACTTTTACCTTTTGTTTTTGTTTTGATGTCTGTCTCGTCTTGTGTTTCGGGCCAACGTTTTGTCTGATGTCGGAAGATGACGTTTTTGTAGACAAACTGCCCAGCTTTGAGAGGCGAGCTGACTACCTAGCAGGTATGGGCCTTACCCAAATCGGTGGATGATTCGGTTAAGTCAAGGCTTTCAAATGCTTGTTACCTACTATGCATTTGAACCAACTGGCATTAGTCATCCTTAAGTGGTATTATTATTTTGTATATATTATTTTGCCTGTTGAATAAATTAAAATTTATATTTTGGCCATAATTTTGCGATATTAGTGAGATCAATTTTGTTTTTCTCCCTTCTTTTTCCTAGAAAAGGAAAAAAAAGAAATTCCCTACACATACACACTACACATAATAAATACCACCCTTATTGTCAACAATACAGACAGCAAAAGCAGCTTGGACATTCCACATCAGTTTTCCTCATCTCATAAATCATTCCATTTGCTTGAAAAAAACATGCATTCATAGTTCATCAAGTACACATTTCTGTCATAGCATGATAACAGTGACACAGTAAGCTTAGCTGTGTATCATTTATAGTGTTTCCAAAGAGCATCTGTCTCCCAGAACACCCTCCAGAACCTGATGGAGACCATCCTCCTGCCAGACGCCAGACACTCAAGCACACACAAGGCCTCTGTGGGTTTGATGTCTGGTCTGGAAAGTAGCCCAGTAAGCGCCAGTGCTAATCAGTATGCTTCTCCCCACTCTTCAGAGAGTCCAGTGCACTTTAGACATTAGCCGTGTGTTTCATTTCGGATTTCTAAGCATTTCCTTTACGCTTGTGTGAAAATCGCAGATTCTTTAAGTGTCACTAATAATACAATTCAGAATGAAATTGCTTACGACTTTAAGAAATTGGGTGCTCCTCACATATTTGCACTCCTAAACATTTTTGTCATATTTATGTCTTTACAGCTTAGACAAAATTTTTTATAGCCACCAGTCTTACCCTGTTGTATTACTCATTAGTGCCCCCTATTGTCCATAATTTACACAACAGAGTTGCAGTATTTCTTCTCTACAGACCAGGGAAGACGTATAGGAGCATAAAATAATGTTTTCCAACAGGAAAAAAAAATAGAAAATTGATTTCAAATATTGCTAATAATAGACATAACGACTTAAAAGTACTAGAAACAGAAATAACGGCAAGGGAAAAAATGTGTGATTAGAAACCACACGAAAGCACCTATACTTCCGTTTGAGCAGATTTTAAACAGTGTGTGATTTCATGTTCTGATTAAATGGTTATGTTGTTTTTGAGTCCGATGCCACCATGTAATGATTGTAGTTTTCTTTCAACAAATTCATTATGTATACATGAGCCCTTGAAACTCACTCGTGCAGTATTCATTTATAAATGTCCAGTTGTGAGTCCTCGTGTGCCCAGTGCAAGCATTTTTCTCATCTAGCTTTCTAGAGCTTTTCCATTTTGTCTCTATTCAGTTATTATGAATACACGCACATGTAAACGCATAGACAGGGGGACATTAAAAATATTAGTCAGTATGAGTATGGAATAACATTATAGTTCATGTATCATGCCCCACCTCTAATTTGCAAGTTCTGACTATTTTATGAATGACAGCTTTCCCAACTGGAGCCCTTTAACCTGAGCCCCTGGCCCCCTCTCTGTGATGTTACTCATGCTAGTGTCCTTCTCTCCTCCTTTTCCCCTATACCCCCCCCTTTCCTTCTCATCCTTCTGCCTTACCTCCTCCCTTTACACAGAGACAGACCAGCCCTCCCTCGTATGGTTTGACAGAGGCAAGTTTTATTTAACCTTTGAAGGTAAGTCAGGCTTTTTCACCCAAGGACGTAGCGCGTACACGCACGCCAGTCTTATCTCTCCATCTTCATTCTCATCCACTTCTCCCTCCATCAGTCGCTCCCCCACCCACAGCGACTCCTTGGTTTTTGGTCAGCCAGTGCCACCTACCTGCTCTTCCAAACTTCTCCGCATCACAGCGCTCGTCTGCTCATGTAACACAGCAGCCTGACCTTTCATTGGGAATCTTTTTATTTATTTATTTTTTTTTTACATCTGGCACTAACCTGTCTTTACTAATTAATGCTTTTGAGGCTTTTTGACTTTTTGGTCTAGACAGTTAAACTAATAACTGCATGTATTTAAGTTTATATTTACATATTTTTTTCTTATTGTACATGCTGCATTTACACCAACAATTAATATAATTGGAAATACACTTCCGTTTATTAGTTACTAGATTGGTATGCTAACTAAACTGCCATTTCCGTGTAAATAAACTGTATATGAATCTACAAACTGGATCCCTGATTTAATGGGATAAGAATTATGTGTAAAAAGTGAACAGGTAGCAAACGATTTACAAAAAAAGTTTTTCCTGTGATGTCAAATGCAAGGCAGTAAGCGGAATTAACATTATGATGATTTAAGGTAGCAATATGACAAAATGACAAAATAATGTTGGGAAAATCTTTATTTAGTAATTTTTATTTATGAGAATCATCAGGAGCACAAATCTAGCACCTTGCTTTTTGCTTTTTTTTTATTTTTATGTAAAACTTAAAATTTAATATTCATTAAAGTGAAGACACAAACCGGACATAGGCGCAACCGATTGAATAAATTATAGGACCTGTGGTGCCAGGTTCTTCTATATCCAGATGTATTAAATTATAATCTCAGTGTATCTTATTTAAAAAGTCACTTTTATGCAGTAATCTGGTACACACACAGAAAAGTAGATTTTATGTCAGGCAGTAGTGTAAAACAAGATAAAAAACCAAGTTCTACAAATGAAACTGAGAGGAATGTATATGTACGTTTTTAGACTGTGTTTGCGATCATCTTTTTTGTTTCGTATTTGTTTTCTTTTACTTTCAGTTGTATTTTTCCACAGTGTAGACCTAAAAAGCCTGTTTTGTTCTTCATACCTCCATTATGTCTTACTTAATGTGGTCTCTCTCTCTGTGTGTGTGTGTGTGTGTGTGTGTGTGTGTGTGTATTCCAGGCTGTTCTCGTGGGCCCAGTCCCCTCACCATGGGTGCCCAGGACACCCTGCCCGTGGCCGCAGCTTTCACAGAGACGGTCAATGCTTACTTCAAGGGAACGGATCCCAGCAAGTAAGCAGCCTGACACGTTCATTTAGCAAGCAGTTAAGCTATGTTAAATATGAAATATTACCTGTGAGGACTATATTGACATTTAGTAAACATTCTGATGTGCAAACACCTAGCAGTTAACGTTTACAAGCATATCCATTGGTTTAATCATATTATCTGTCTTTAAGGTGCGTAGTGAAGATCACGGGTGAAATGGTGTTATCCTTCCCAGCTGGCATCACCAGGCATTTTGCCAATAACCTCACACCTGCAGTGTTATCGTTTAGCATAACCAACTTCAGTCATCTGGAGCATGTTCTACCTAACCCCCAGTTACTGTGCTGGTAAATAACATTTCTAACATGCCTTTATCATGTATATATTCCTAATCCTGTACAGCCAGGCCAGTGCCACTGTTAGACATTTGGAGATTTCTGCCATTCGTTCGATTCAAAACAGTAATTCTTGCTAATGCCAAGCATTTTTGTTTGCTTATTTATCTACCGGACTTCTTGGTCCAGACATTATTTTTTTAGCTCATGGCTTTTTCTTTTTTCCTCTAGTCAGCTGATGCTGACTGACATGACTAATCAGAAGAGCTCATTGCTTTTATTTCCAGCCTCTTACTTGGCTGTTTCTACCCACTAGCAATGAAAAATTATCAATGAAAAAAAGATAATTAATATTGTGTTTGACCATGGTTTTCCTCTATATCAAACTGTTACATTGTTCTACCATTGCTCCCACAGTGACACCAACCAGTCCAAACCCAACTCAAAGGAATTCTGGGTAAACATGCCAAACCTCATGACTCACCTAAAGAAGGTGGCCGAGCAGAAACCCCAGGCCACATACTACAATGTGGACATGCTTAAATATCAGGTAAGAACTTACTGGATAGTGGAGATATGGATTACTACAATATTTATAAACTTCTCATGACACTGATGTGTGTGTTTGTATCAGGTATCAGCACTTGGACTGCAGTCCACTCCTCTGAACCTGGCCATGAGCTGGAAGTGCGAGCCCACCAGCACTGACCTGAGAATAGACTACAGATACAATGGGAATGCCATGACCACACCTGTGGCCCTTAATAATGTGCAGTTCCTTGTCCCCGTTGATGGAGGAGTCGGTCAACTACAAGCTGTCCTTCCTCCGGCTGTCTGGTGAGAGTTACAAACACTTCAATTGTGACAAGCGGTTGTTGTTGTTTTTTTTTAATTAAGGATATCTTTTTACCTGGACTAAATGGACTAAATTCTTTATATGTAAAACTCAAATGGGATATGCATCACACTGAATGAAAATAATGCATATGACGTAAGACATAAAAAAAAAGCTAAAAAATCAAGTACGAAAAAAATATATATATAAAACGATAAAAATAAATTGTGGAATTCAAATTCTTAAGGCTGTATCTTATTAAAAGACGATTTTTGCTTAGATTAAAAAAATCATCATTACATCTATATTGAAAAACATTGATGTATTAGTAATGTATTATTTGTTATTCCTGTTATTCATTTAAACAAAGAGGATTATACAAGGTCACTATTTCACTTAAATAGCAGTGTGATAAGTTTTGTAGTTTCTCGGAGGTTATCAACAATTTGTTTTGTCGTTAATGCAAAATAAACCAGACACCAGTGTGTGCATCAATTTCTTTTATGGTTCCTACCTCATGTCTGCTCAATTCCTAGAACAATTACATTTGCTAAATAATTCAAACTTTACAGGGTATCCCATGAGTCCAACATCGGGGAAAAGCAAAACAATTTTACAGAATATTTTTTTTAACTTAAAGTTGAAAAAAAATATTTGTAAAACAATATAGACATTTCTCTATATAGAATGATTTGGATTTGTTCTTTGCTCAGGTAAAAACCTAAAAACACACCCTGTGGTGCTGAATTATACAACAATCTACATCTAACTATTATAAAGCTTATTTGTAATAAAATTGCAATGTGTAATCTTTGTAATAGTGTTAAAAGATCTTTACAAATGAAAGTGAACTTAAAATTTCTTAGTTCTAGTAAAAACTTTTAGACATCAGTGCAATGCTTTAGTGAGCTTTAATTCAAATGTATTATTGTATGCAAGGTATGTGTGAAAAGATTTATTAGATTTATGCTAAAATCCTGCACTATAACTGTATAAATACAGTACAATGATGTTTAAAAAAGAAGTGGATTAAGGGTATAGTGTCTTATATATATATATATATATATATATATATATATATATATATATATATATATATATATATATATATATATATATATATATATATATATATATATATAGTGAGGAAAATAAGTATTTGAACACCCTTCTATTTTGCAAGTTCTCCCACTTAGAAATCATGGAGGGGTCTGAAATTGTCATCGTAGGTGCATGTCCACTGTGAGAGACATAATCTAAAAAAAAAAAAAAATCCAGAAATCACAATGTATGATTTTTTAACTATTTATTTGTATGATACAGCCGAAAATAAGTATTTGAACACCTGAGAAAGTCAATGTTAATATTTGGTACAGTAGCCTTTGTTTGCAATTACAGAGGTCAAATGTTTCCTGTAGTTTTTTACCAGGTTTGCACACACTGCAGGAGGGATTTTGGCCCACTCCTCCACACAGATCTTCTCTAGATCAGTCAGGTTTCTGGCCTGTCGCTGAGAAACACGGAGTTTGAGCTCCCTCCAAAGATTCTCTATTGGGTTTAGGTCTGGAGACTGGCTAGGCCACGCCAGAACCTTGATATGCTTCTTACAGAGCCACTCCTTGGTTATCCTGGCTGTGTGCTTCGGGTCATTGTCATGTTGGAAGACCCAGCCTCGACCCATCTTCAATGCTCTAACTGAGGAAAGGAGGTTGTTCCCCAAAATCTCGCAATACATGGCCCCGGTCATCCTCTCCTTAATACAGTGCAGTCGCCCTGTCCCGTGTGCAGAAAAAAAAACCCCAAAGCATGATGCTACCACCCCCATGCTTCACAGTAGGGATGGTGTTCTTGGGATGGTACTCATCATTCTTCTTTCTCCAAACACATTTAGTGGAATTATGACCCAAAAGTTATATTTTGGTCTCATCTGACCACATGACTTTCTCCCATGACTCCTCTGGATCATCCAAATGGTCATTGGCAAACTTAAGATGTGCCTGGACATGTGCTGGTTTAAGCAGGGGAACCTTCCATGCCATGCATGATTTCAAACCATGACGTCTTAGTGTATTACAAACAGTAACCTTGGAAACGGTGGTCCCAGCTCTTTTCAGGTCATTGACCAGCTCCTCCCGTGTAGTTCTGGGCTGATTTCTCACCTTCCTTAGGATCATTGAGTCCCCACGAGGTGAGATCTTGCATGGAGCCCCAATCCGGGGGAGATTGACAGTCATGTTTAGCTTCTTCCATTTTCTAATGATTGCTCCAACAGTGGACCTTTTTTCACCAAGCTGCTTGGCAATTTCCCCGTAACCCTTTCCAGCCTTGTGGAGGTGTACAATTTTGTCTCTAGTGTCTTTGGACAGCTCTTTGGTCTTGGCCATGTTAATAGTTGGATTCTTACTGATTGTATGGGGTGGACAGGTGTCTTTATGCAGCTAACGACCTCAAACAGGTGCATCTAATTTAGGATAATAAATGTAGTGGAGGTGGACATTTTAAAGGCAGACTAACAGGTCTTTGAGGGTCAGAATTCTAGCTGATA
Source organism: Silurus aristotelis (assembly GCF_946808225.1). Taxonomy (NCBI): domain Eukaryota; kingdom Metazoa; phylum Chordata; class Actinopteri; order Siluriformes; family Siluridae; genus Silurus; species Silurus aristotelis. The sequence continues at coordinate 11,550,489 of NC_139575.1, forward strand.
GACAGGTGTTCAAATACTTATTTGCAGCTGTATCATACGAATAAATAGTTTAAAAATCATATATTGTGATTTCTGGATTTTTTTTTTTTAGATTATGTCTCTCACAGTGGACATGCACCTACGATGATAATTTCAGACCCCAGAAAATAGCAGGGTGTTCTACTACTTTTTTCCTCACTGTGTATATATATATATATATATATATATATATATATATATATATATATATATATATATATATATATATATATATAAATTATTATTATTATTAATTAAAAAAATTTTTAAACCCAGGAACGCAGAACAGCAGAGAATCTTGTGGAAGATCCCAGATATCTCGCAAAAGTCTGAGAATGGAGGTAAAAAAAAAAATTTAAAAAAGCATGCCCAGAATTGTATTTTACTTGATCTCAGTGTCTATTATTGAATTTTGTTGCAGCCTGTTCCAGCTCTTTTTACTTTTACTTCCTGCTCCAGGCGTTGGCTCCTTGCTGGCACGGTTCCAGCTAACGAACGGCCCCAGTAAACCTGCCCCTCTAGCTGTACAGTTCACCAGCGAGGGCAGCACACTGTCAGGCTGCGACATCGAGCTTCTCGGCTCCGGATACAGATTCTCCCTCATCAAGAAGAGGTTTGCTGCAGGTGAGAAAGAAACCTAATTGAACAGGAAATCTTGAATTTCCTATTATTGAATTACAATTAAACTAAAATCAGATGAATAAACCTCTGCCTGCGAATGTAAACTATGAATTTTAACTAGATCTGAGCAGGGAATTAATGCAACTAGATTCTATAAATATTGCCATGTTTATTCTGTAAAACTACTCGGCTCTTCCTCTCTTTGTAGGAAAATACCTGGCAGATAACTAATCTGCATCACAGCCCCCATGCAGAAGTGTGTGTCTATACAGACTAAATTAATTTTACTCAACGCGTAGGAGAGATGATCATTCTGACCTCGGCCGGATCTTTTGGGGATTCCCTTTATAGATTGTCTGACCCAGGCAGAGGCCTCACTCCAGCAGTATTTTTAGGATGTACTTCTTGTATTTGTAAAACCGTAAAACGTTACAGAACTGTATCGCCGCTGTTAGACAGCATGGGTTTCTCCTAAGACTAGCCTCTCGTCTGTCTAACGTCTAATCGTTGAACTTGTCGGCTGTGGCTGCCTGAATACTTTATATCTCTCTAAACATGCTGTCAGTGTTAAAGCTTCAGTAAGACATTGTGTCTCGAGAAGTTTTCCGTCTCGAACCTTGGAGGTGTTTTCAGACTGACATGATGCTTTCAGACTGAATAGGGAAACGTTCAGGTTTCGACCTGCCGCTTCTTGGCAGTCGTGGAGTTAGAGGGCAGATCGTTTTAGATACTACTACTTTATTACTCATTCAGGTTCAAAAGTTTAATCAAAAAAAAAGGAATAAAAAGACGATCAGCAATCGCAGCAGATTTATACCATTAATGTGAAAACCTTGTTTTTGTGCTCCAGGTTTTTGGCACGTAACGTCTTGTCCTGTTTTTGGTTCCTGTTTTTGGTTCCTGTTTGGGCAGCCACAGCTAAAACTATGTCTTGCTTGCGATTGTATTTAAAAGTTAACAAAAAAAAACCAACAAAAAAGGATTTCTTTCAGTTGCAAAAAAATGAGCTGTTTAAAATGTAATTTTAAATGGATAATATATATCTTGAAGGGCGTTTGGTGTTTTTTCCTCATACTGGTAAATAGCCTTTCTGTTGTTCCTAAGACAGCAGTGTTAGACTTCTGATCACTATATTTTTATTTATTCCTGATCATTTGTTGTACAAAAAAGATTTCTGTGACTGTATATGTATAAACTCTGAATGGTATCACAGTTTAGGATCCTTAAAGTTATAAATATTTGATTTTTTTTTTTTTTGTTATTTGTGTAGTTGGTAACCTGTGTACAGTATAATGCGGAGGTATAATTTTTACATTAATTTCAGATATAATTTTTTAAAACTCAAGTGCAAATCAAGAATCGAGCTGTATGTATATGGGTGGGGGGGTAAAAGTGGTTGAATACTGTAACTGTGTGGGTGGATCATACTTTATAAAAGCAGTGTTATGTATATCAGCACTATTAGTTAAAACATGAAATGCTTTTGGACAGTTTATTCACTTTTACCGTTCACACTATCATGCTGTATTTGACTGTTCTCATCTTCCTGTTCAGATGTTCAGATTATTTCACATCACGAGCATGAACCCTTTTCAAACAATGCAGCGCTTGAGTTCATGGATTTATTTTGTGAATCATAATGTCTCTGTGAGATGATAAGGACGAGGTTTGGCGAGTGGTTAGGATGACCAAAATGCTTCTTCTTTCTTTTTTTTGTATTTGTGTTTACCTTCAAAACGATCCCCAAGAGAGAATAAGCAGCATATTTTTAAATGTTATAAACTATTAATAAAGTCATAAGAAATTGTTTTTTGTGGAAAAAAATACCACTGAGTAACATTTGAGCTTCCCACATGCTCTGATGTTTGTTGTGAAGAACAAAAACAGCCTCCTGTCACATAAAGTGGCTGCTGTAGAGAAAACACTGGTGCTTCAAGAAAGTTTATTCCCCTTTCAGTCTCTCATCCCCCCTTATATCTGCTGTACATTGTGGAGGATCAGAGGATCAGTAAATTGGCCTTTAACATAGACGCAACATTCCGCATTAAATTGAACACATTTTGGGACTCCTGCGTGCAGTTTTATAGCAGTGGATGAGTTTCTCTCAATAATCCAAGCTAAAGTGTTATCCAGGCTGTGCTTGAGAACCAGGAAGTTGTGTTTGTATGTCAGTCAGGTACTGTTATTGGTGGGTGCGTGGTGGGTGAGTGTGTATGTGAGTGTTCCTGAGGTTGTGAGCATGTTTGACCGTCTGTTGTTTGATCATTCTAAAGTTTTCTTGCCAGCAACACGTGCAAGCTGTGTTTGTACAGATGGTATTAACAATGAACCCAATATTCTTTGCTCTTTCCAAACCAATAAAAGATGTAAGCAGAGTGTATGAAAGATTATTTTCCTTTTCCTACTAAGACTTGTGTGTACGATCTATTCATTCATCTTCAGTCATCTGAAGTCTAACCTGAGAACACTGGATGTGAAGTGGGATAAAGACCTTAGTGGAATTACACCATTCACACACGCAATTTATCTGCCAACACGCTCTTAATGCGGTGCAGCATTGATGCACTGAAAAACAATAAAAAAATTAATAAATACAGAATATTACAAACATTGTTAGATATTTAAATCCCTGATGCAAAGATGCTCCTGTGTCGGTCGCAGGTCATGGAAAGTGAAACTTAAATCTGTCGCAGGGGGGTTGGATTTATTCATGCACGTTAAAAATATTATTAAAGGCTTCTTTTTATATTTTTATTTACAACATTATCATAATACGCTGCATATAAACGTATTCAGAGAAACCGGTGGTTCTATGTGAAGTCATATATTGAGCACCTACATATAAACAAAATGGCATGATCCTTGTTTTATAACACCGCTGCACAGATTCAACTAAGATTAGTAGTCGAATTAGGCTCCTCCTAACGAAGTATCGAATCTTCGACTATTCGGGGTCACCCCTACAACTTTTGCTGAAATGAATTAAAAAGACACTAGAAAGTTGATTATATAGTCTAAAGTAGTTCAAAGGTAAAATCATGATAATGATGAAAATGTTTGATGCAATATACCACGTCTGGGTTTACAAAATATTTCAACTTTCAACAACTGTTTGTGCAAAAAGCTGTCCTCTAGTTTAAAACATTTTCCATACTCCTTGCTTTAACAATTAATTTAATTCTTGTTCATATACTGTTGCAAAATGTGTAAAGGTTTAAAAGTTTTGTAAAGGTATTACTTATGTAGGCGAAATTATTGTTCAATTGAGGACGTGTGTGAATGCAATTCTTAATACAATCTTAAAAATACACTGAAGAAAACTAAGTAGACAAACAATTCATTATGCTGTAACATTTATTAGACCAAATACATGTCAAAATATACATTACAATCAAACTTTGTTTCTTGAACACAAAACACATTCTGTTTTTCCTCTACAAAACAAGCACTCATTATATTGAAAACACAGCGTTTGAACCAAGCAAGACACAATGTTTCCATGCCGCACTGCTAGGGCATGCTTACTGATTCACCAGTTATGTTCAATACCATGAACAGCTAATCTTGAATAATACCCGGAAGGTCTTGCACTCTCTCTCTCGTGCACACACACACATCTACACTGTGGAGTTTGTGAAATTGTGAGGAGAGTGTGTCCTGTCCTCAGCAGAGGAGAGAGAGGTCACTCTTTCGGCATCCCACCTGACAGCATACACTGGTTATCATAGGGTTCAGGTCTCGTGTTGACAGATCAGACCGTGTGTTCTCACTCAGCTCCTCACTGCTCTGATCTGCAAGTGAAAACGCTACAGAACACACACACACACACACACACACACACACACACACACACACACACGCTTTCAGGACAGTAACTGCATCCACTTTTTAATAAGAATGTAACATTACCACTGTCAGTGTTGAAGAAGTCTAAAGGCAGGTCATTGTAATAGAATAGGCTGCGAATTTTCAGAGTAGCCCAACATAGATACAAACAAAAAGTGATATCCGAACAGACGATATTAAGCAGGATCAGAGAAACATTATTTTTCTAAGGCCCAGACTTCAGAATTGTCCAGTTGGATTATCTAATTACACAGCAGAGAAAATCCAGTTACACAGCATAATGTATCTATTAGAAATGCATGTTAGCATAGCTAATCATAATTACACTGTGTAACAAATCAGGCCTGCGTTCTGGTGCTGTCATCGGGTCTGCTCATTCACAAATCTGGATATGGATGGAAAATCTGGACAATAAATCGGGAGTTTAAATTACAGCAAAATTGTATTTAGAGAATGCGTTTGGTGGATCATTAATAAACAAATAAGAGAAATGGCAGTAGCTCATACTGAATATACCACGCAGCCCCTATGGTACCTTAGTGAATTCATCTAGACATTGTCACTTTAATACAATAATGTTTTGAAAATAAATTTTTATGAAATTTGTTAGTGAAAACACAGTTTAAAATGTTATTCCTAATGTTCCTGAACATTCGGTCCTGATGCGGATTCCCGCGAATTTTAAGATAATCCGCAACCTGCTGTAGTTAGGTTCCAAATGAGAACCCGCAAATTTTCCGATTCGCAAGTTCCAAACCGCGAATTATCGGGGGTTGTCTGTATTACTTTTCTTTATTTTGGGGCAGTGTTAAAGCACTGAGGTACTGGGTTACTGATCCGAAGTGTGTGATGACAGCACTACAGATTGCTCCTGCAACTGCTCAATTAGATTATATCTTGATTGTAAGTTGCTTTGTATAAATAAGGTAGGATAATGGCATAGTCTCAAATGGGTACTGGGTACCTAAAAATGTCAGACTTCCCTGTGCCTATTTATAACATGCTCATACCTTACAACACACATTGTGGTGTTTGCCTTTATATTTTGCAACTATATAAAGTAATTATTTACAATTCCAATAAAAGTAGTCAGAATCTTTTTTGCAAAATGTGTGGAGTTTTGTAAAAAATTTGTCTGACACTTTATAGTTCAATCAAGGATATGAGTGAATATAAGAAATTATGAATCTGAAAGACTGCATGTAATATATAACTGCAAAAGTATATATAGACAAATATAATTATGGTGTTATATTTATTAGACAAAAATCAAAAGCAAAAACAGACTTAACTATGTATTTAGTGCAATAATAGAAGAAATGTATGCCTGTGGATACTCTGACTTACCTTCATTTTGGGGTGTAAGCAGCCTCCTCCACCTTGAGCCTCCACAGGTGTAGACCACGGCTCGGATGAACTCACGGCCACAGAGCTTGACTGTTTTGATCTCTGCCTGCACCTGCACCACGCTGCAAACAGCCCACAGGAGCAAGAAGGGCACCAGAGGCAGTCGATAACTTACTTTCATCGTGGCTTCTACACAGTCCTTTCTTCTTCTCTACTTGATCTCTGTTTCTTCACTAACTTTAAGGCTGGAAGTTGGACTATGTAATGGTCTGTAACTCGTGCTCTTTTTATACAGTGGCAAGCTCCATCCTCATCGAGTCCATCGTTTCATCGAGTCCACCTCCCCTTCAAACTCCACCCTGTTCACAGAGTCCCTCTCAACTAAACATGTTTAAACGTCTGTTATCTTTAAAGGCAGAAAATAATGCCATTTTCTACAGGTAAAAAAAGTGCTTTACTGCCTAAATCTAGAATCCAATTACATCCTTTTTGGGAAAGCACATTGTCTCCTAACTGCTCCAATATAATGGTTTCATTGCAGTGATATTCTTCAAAATGCAAAGCTAATCGAGTCATACCTCGAGCAACAGATCTCCCCTCCTGCAAAACATACAATATCACATGATCTAATTGGTATATTATGTTCTCTAAAACCAGCCGGGCATCAAATAAAAATAAATGAAATGATGAAAATGATTGTGATCACTCTAATACGAAATGTAATGGGTTTATTGTCAGAGCGAAGTCTCCCTCAAGAAGGTTATGTCCCCATATGACTGAGATATAGAGATAAATGATCATATCATGCACAGTACAGCATAAAAACATATATGAAAGCAAATACCCCCAAAAAAGGTTAAATCTCACATTACTGCCCTAATAGGAAAATGCTAAATGTAAACATTGTTTAAATGTCCACATGAATGCATGTGGAGTACTACGGCATATACAATATGTACAATATCAGCATCTTGTTGAGATGTAAGAAAAGTCTCATAACAAAAAATAATTGTTATAGCTAGAAAACCATACTGTATAAACGTGGTTGCTAATGCAATCCCAGAAACCAATGAGCTTCATAGCTTCAAGATCAGTACTATTGTTTTTACAAAATATATATCTCATAATAATAACAAAGATTTTAATTAAGATTTGTAATAAAAAAAAAAAAACACCAAACTTTTTTTTTTAATATTAGAATGTTTATAATTTTACTTTTACCTTTCTTATGTAAGGTTTTTTCTCAACAGAATTGCATACACACATATATATATACATATATACAGTGAGGAAAATAAGTATTTGAACACCCTGCTATTTTGCAAGTTCTCCCACTTAGAAATCATGAAGGGGTCTGAAATTGTCATTGTAGGTGCATGTCCACTGTGAGAGACATCATCTAAAAAAATAAAATCCAGAAATCACAATATATGATTTTTAAACTATTTATTCGTATGATACAGCTGCAAATAAATATTTGAACACCTGTCTATCAGCTAGAATTCTGACCCTCAAAGACCTGTAAGTCTGCCTTTAAAATGTCCACCTCCACTACATTTATTATTCTAAATTAGATGCAGCTGTTTGAGGTCGTTAGCTGCATAAAGACACCTGTCCACCCCATACAATCAGTAAGAATCCAACTACTAACATGGCCAAGACCAAAGAGCTGTCCAAAGACACTAGAGACAAAATTGTACACCTCCACAAGGCTGGAAAGGGCTACGGGGAAATTGCCAAGCAGCTTGGTAAAAAGGTCCACTGTCGGAGCAATCATTAGAAAATGGAAGAAGCTAAACATGAATGTCAATCTCCCTCGGACTGGGGCTCCATGCAAGATCTCACCTCGTGGGGTCTCATTGATCCTAAGGAAGGTGAGAAATCAGCCCAGAACTACACGGGAGGAGCTGGTCAATGACCTGAAAAGAGCTGGGACCACTGTTTCCAAGGTTACTGTTGGTAATACACTAAGACGTCATGGTTTGAAATCATGCATGGCACGGAAGGTTCCCCTGCTTAAAACAGCACATGTCCAGGCACTTCTTAAGTTTGCCAATGACCATTTAGATGATCCAGAGGAGTCATGGGAGAAAGTCATGTGGTCAGATGAGACCAAAATAGAATTTTTGGGTCATAATTCCACTACACGTGTTTGGAGGAAGAAGAATGATGAGTACCATCCCAAGAACACCATCCCTACTGTGAAGCATGGGGGTGGTAGCATCATGCTTTGGGGGTGTTTTTCTGCAAACTTGTCTTGCTATGGCTGATAGGCTCATCCCTTTGGCCTTCATCTGGACAACCTGCTGCCGGCAGCTTTCAGTCACTTTATAACGGCCCACCATCTTGCAGAGTCAGTGAAACTGGAAGTTAGGCTGCCAGTTAAATAGGGGTTGACAGATAATCAAGGAAATTAGCACCAGGTGCAAGATTAACACCAATAACTGGGAGGTATCTGAAAGTGTTCTCTAATTTTGATCAGTGTGTTTTCTGCAAAATAACGTTTTTTTTTAAAATGCCTTAGTTAATTTGTGGAAAAGGTGTTCTTGTAGCATGGTATAGACAGGACAAAAACTCCTTCAACTGTTGAGCAGTGAAGATGCCATTATTTCAGAATTGTTCAATTGTTTATAAATTGTTCTCTAATTTTGATCGCCAGTGTATATAGTTACAGTTGAAGGTGGAATTGCATTAAGGATCGGCTCTGTGCCCTTTCCTGTTTGCAGTGGTGATGAACAGGATGACGGACAAGGTAAGAAAGAAGTCTCTATAGACTGTGATGTTTGTGGTTGATGTGATTTGTGGTAAGAGTGGGGAGCAGGTGAAGGAGAGCCTGGAGATGTGAAGGTACATGCTGGAGAGAAGGGAATGAAAGTCAGTAGGTGCAAGACAGAGTACATGTGTTAATGAGAAGAATGTCAGTGGACCGGTGCAGTTGCAGGAAGAAGAGGTGGTGAAAGTGGATGATTTAAATACAACAGTGCAAATTAATGGAGAGTTTGTTAGAGTTACTGCTTCAGAATGTCAAGTAAATGTTGGTATCCATGGACATGGTTCCAGTAATTCATGCTCTTAGACAGGTTGTTGTATTTAGACAAGCTATAGACATGCTATACAAGCTGTACATTTACTACTCTAAAATGTATCCAAGTTTAATTTCTATAGTATTGTCCCCTGAGAAGATATACTAAAATAGTTTCTGATATATATATATATATATATATATATATATATATATATATATATATATATATATATATATATATATATATATAGAGAGAGAGAGAGAGAGAGAGAGAGAGAGAGAGAGAGAGAGAGGAGAGAGAGAGAGCAAGAGAGACATTTCCATGTGCACTTCCCATGTACCATAATGTCTATAATGAATACACCTGGTGCTTTGGCTACACCATATGCCGTGTACAATGAAAGGCCTATTTAAAGGACAGACGTCTCCCATAACTGTTGTTCTCATGATACTCTCCACTGTGTTTGCTCAGAGGCACTGATTGAACTGCTCAGCACTAAATTGTTTGATTTGCACTAAAAAACTCAGAATATTGGCCTCTTAAATGAATCATGGGTTGCAGAATCTCACATAATGACAGCCATTTGCAGATTTGATGGGGTGTTGATTACACCGATGGGTTGTTATCTGTCGATGGGTTCTTGTAATCACTCTGTGTCTTTTCTCTCCATTAACTTTTAGTATGTTACTGTCAGAAACATCACATCCCCTCCCATGTTAATGCATTGTCTTTTAATTGTTATATCCTTTTTTATTTTGTAAGTGTATTTAGACTGAATTTGCACATGTATCGTAATTAATTATTCCAAACACTATTTCATCTAAATTCTAGATCAATTAAGCACCATCTTTTAATTCATTGAAAATCCACTAGACCACCAACTATTAGTGGCTTAAAGACAATATGTCTTATTTAAATTGAGAAAAAATAAGATATTCTATAAGAGGTTATCTTGGAAAATTTAACTATATATATATATATATATATATATATATATATATATATATATATATATATATATATATATATATATATATATATATATATATATTTCTTTTCTTTTTTTTTTACATTTATTTTGATGTTATTTTTATTTTTGTTTGTTTCCATTTTGTTCTGTATTTACTTTTACATTTCTTTACTTCTGTGTATATTTTTTTTGTTTTTTGTAGATGTACTGTATATGGAAAAGTTATAGTTTCATGTTATTTTCTGTTGTTCTCTATTAGATTTGACAAGTTTTGCTTAGGTAGCAGAGTTTAATAGTTGTGATTGTACAATTAAAAATTTTTGGCAGCGTTTAATTCTGCTAATAGGTTTTTCACTTATTTAAATTCAGAGAAAGATCTTCCATGTATAAACAGCACTTCACATTCCAAAATACAATCCGATTACAACTTTGCATATACATTCTCAGCAAAATGCTTTTAAAGTGCAAAGACGACAAAACATTTAACTCCAGTGGCGGGCGGTCAGAGCCAGCAAAGCCTTCTCTGCTGGCCTAAACACTATCAGAAGCACTGACCTACATTTACAACCTAATTCTAACATTTTTTCCATGAAATTGTATTAATTTATTCCCAACAGTTTTTTCTTTTAATTTTGTACTGTTTCTCTTTGCTGCATTGCTTCCAGTACGTGTATGTGGATGTTAGATTTTTTTGTCCAATCAGATTTTAGCCTCTATGTTCTGCCATGTCAATCTAATCTGCCCAGGGCCTTCAAAGTCTGTACTGCTGGCCTTTTTACCATAGTCTCCTTAATAAATAGCTCTGTTTCTTTAACCAATCAGATTTCATATTTGCCTCACAGGGCTAGCTAGATGGCCCAGAATAGAAGCAGCATTTTTCTGTCCTCTGGTTGGTTGGTCAGAGGGAAACTGTTACAGCCAAGTTCGACTGGCAAAACATGTGTGTAGCGCTGCACACATAAATACATCTGAGATAGACTTTTTTTATGCCTACAGAGGAAGAGAAATTGATTTGATTTCGCAGACATACTTAAAAAAACATTTTTCCGGAAAAACTCGGCATTGTGAGGAGGTCGGCCAACTCTGAAGCTAGCTAGCTTGTCTCAGCCCAGGAAAGAGTTTGTTCACCACTTCCTGACCAGTAAATACGAGCGGTACCACTGACTTACAGCCTCTGAGGAGCGGTGCAAATTATAAGTCTGCACCTCGGGTGAGTAGGTTGTATTTAATTTACATTTTTAATGTTTTTGCCATGTTATTAGACAAATATTTATTTTTAACTGCTCCAGATGATGTAGGTGCACAGTTGCAGTTGTAGTGTAGAAGTTTGGAGTTGTATTAACTGCGTTTCTTGATTTAGTAAAATGGTATTCACCCTCCATATGTGAAATGGCTTTCTCTCTGTAATGTCACGCTTTATTATTTTGCGTTTTTTGTATTGTTGATGGTTTTTATAATTGTGACGCGATAGTGGTAGCATTAAGAGGTGGATTAAGTCGGGTAAGTCTTCACTGAAGGCCCGGGTACCAGATGCATGGCCCACCACTGTTTAACTCAATACAATACATATTCTGAATTTTTTGGACATTCAATTACATCTGTTTTCTCAGTTTCTTGAGAGTCATTGTTTATTGTTACATTAAAAGAATATCGAAAGTATGCACTTGATAAGGTTTTCAAATAATATGCTTTTGTCAATATCAGAAACACTTAGCATTACAATAACTGTAAAGGATTTATATTTTTTTCCATGCTGGACTCATTGCTCACATTTTTAACATTAACTTAATTACATTTTCTCTGAACTAGCAAGTACATACACCATCCTACTTCACAACACCTCCAAACACATTTCAGTCAGTATTTTAGAGTTTTCAACTTTAAAACATTTAACTGGTGTCTCAGTTTTCTTAAAGGAGACAATAAAAGTAGTTCCACTAAATGAACCCATTTCTTGTGTTGTAATCTTTTTTCCAGTGCAGACCAGGAAACTTGGATATCTTTCAGCATGTCAGAGCTTCACGCTTCAGCGCTGCAGACATCAAGTCCAAATTTTAAGAACTAAGCATTGTGAATTTTACACATTTTGGGGGACAGTGTCTCCGAAGGAGAACAAGGCACTCAGGTGATAAGTAAAAACAAAACATGCAAGTGAAGTGCTGTCTTGGTTCAGATAACAAGCTCGCTCTCAGACCACTTCTTTATCATAGAAATGCCAAAAGGTTCACACAGCTTTGGCATTCTCAAAGCTTATTGGTTTAATCATGAGCAAATGGTCACCAACACAGCAGGAGATGGAGACAAGGTGATACCTTGTCTTTTAGTTTCATACAAAGGAGCATTAGGAGCTTGCAAACCTTCATCCAGCAATTTGTTTTTACATTATGTAATTTATGCTGTTACTTAATTTGTCTCCTAAAGATGTATAAGATGTATATATATGCATGTATAGTTTACTAAACAGAAGAATAAAATAAAACAACTATATAAAATTTACATTCCTACACTTGCACATAATGAGCGTGACATTGAACAAATTACATTTTATTTTAACATTATAATAAAAACACAAGATAAAACAGAGGGGTTCTTTTTAATTTAATTACATTTTTCAGACCTCTACAATATTGTTAGAGCAGGTCAGTCCAACAAGCTGATTCACCTCCAGCCACACAGTTACAGATCTACATGGCCTCACTCTTGCTTACCAGTGGCCAGTGTGGAGCTAACTATGTTCTTCAGTGTGTCCACCTGCCAAGAAAAAAAAAAAAAAAAAAAGCACCAGTGTAGGAAAACTTTATAAAACTATACTGCACAACTATAAATGTAAAAGCTAAATAAAATAAAAGTTCTCTTATTTTATATAATGTAAGGAATAATAAACTAATCTTGCTTTACAAATAAAACCAGCATAAGAGGTAGAATCAAAAACTGTTTGTGACAGCTGGCTCAAATCTCCAGACCCTATTTTATGACTTGCTGTGGTGCATGGGATGAACAGTTTAAAGCTCACCTGTGTTCCTTCTCCTGCTGTGAAGTTCTTCAGCTTGTAGACACTGACATGGCCCTCACTGTCCCCTACTAGAAGACAGTCTGTATTCATGGGAAATATCAACGATGTTGGTTTCACCCCTGGAATGGTCTCACTTACTAAAGTAGGATTCAGACTGTGAAAAAGAAATTATTGAGGAATGAAAAACAAAGCAATCTAAACAATAGGTAAATGAAGGAAAACCATTCCATCTTTTTAATGGTTTGTCATCTTTTACCAAAAGGAACCAAGTAAAAATGGTAAGAATGCTTACATGCTAGCTCCCAGGTCCCAGATTTCCACTCTGTCCAAGTTGACCACCCCAAACACAGTAGCCCAACGAGGGGACCACATGATATCATACACAGCTTTTTTAATGGAAGTGAAGCTCAGCACTGGAGTAAATTGTTCGTGACTCCAAAGCTGAATGGTCCAGTCTGCAGAACAGCTGAGAAAAACATCTGGACAAAATGGTGACCATTTAACCTTATAGACGGGACCCTGTTGATTTTGAACAAATATACAAATTGTTAAATTCTGTAAAGCTGTAGAAAATAAACTTGACTTGACTTGACTTGACTATGCATGTGTACATATATACGTATACACTATAGGGACAAAAGTATTGGGACACTTGACTTTTTCTGCCATATCTCATTTTTTATTGAACTGTTACCACAAATTTGGAGGCACACAATCGTGGAGCATTCACATTTCCGCCCAGTATAACTAGGAGACACAAACCTATTGAAGCATAACAATGCCCTGGTGCACAAAGCCAGCTCCATGAAGGTATAGTTTACATAGGTGCCTGGCCTGCTATAGAGTTCTGAGCCATACTGAACACCGTTGGGATGAATTAGACTGCATCCCATGCCTCTTTACTGCTTTACTAACACCCATATGGCTGAATGAGCACAAATCTCGACAAGCGCACTCCAAAATCTAGTGGACCAACTCTCCAGAAAAGTGTAGGATTTTAAAACAACAAATGTGGAATGGGATATTCTGAAAGCACATACGAATCTAATAGTCAGGTGTCCAAATTTTTTCCATATAGTGTATAAACATACTGTAAATAAAAAAATATTGTGTAATATTTTTCCTTACTGATACTACTGCTTGTGTGGCAGTGTCCAGAATAAAAACCTTACCAAATGGTTTGTGTAGGTTTCCAAGAACTGCTCAGTGTATGAACATGAGCATTTATGAATATGTCCCGTTTCTGTTCCCACCAAATACATGTTGGAATCCTGGTGCATAGACACAAGCATCAACAATCAATATGCAAGTTAAATTTGTACATGATTGATGTGATTAATAAATTTTTTCTTCTCTACCCAAAAGCAGCCAATCAACCAAGACATTTTTCTGATCTAAAGTTTACTTGTTTGCTCTCTCTTTTCTCTGCCCTCTTCTACATACATAACTTCAGATACACCCTTGATTCGTATAGTAACGCTCTTTGACAAGACAGATACCCAGAATGCATGACTGATTTTGTTATCTTGAACTTCTGGCCAAAGATAGCCGCATTAAGTCATTAAGGTCGTCACATTAGTGCTAAACTGGCAGCTATAAACATCCATTACTTCTTAGCTATATTAGTTGTATGTTCACTAGTGGTGTAACGGTACACAAAATACAAGGTTTGGTACGTACATCGCAAAACATAAAATAGCTTTTTTACAAATTTTTTTTTGTAGTAATTACGTTTAATATTATAACATTTGTAATCATCAACATTTTAACAGTTTACATTTTTAAAACAATTTTAAATAAAATGCCTACTTGATCAAATAAGATATAAAATTATATTTTATAATATTTAATAAAAAAAAAATACAATAAATCAAATAAATTCAATACAGTCTTTTTATAATATTGATTAAATTGTGTAATCAATTAATTGGGCACAAATTAAATTTGTTAGACATACAGATGTGTATGTAAGTGTGTGTTTTACATTTACCGTAGTTTTTGACTACAAAGCGCACCCATATATAAGCCGCACCCACTGAATTTTACAAATATTTTTATTTTTAACATAGATAAGCCGCACCTGTCTATACACTAAAAAAAGACACGTTACACACGGTGTAACGGGTGAAATATGTTGCGCTTCCTTTAGGAGCATAGCGGTATGTTGGGAATAGCCTGGCACCGCATTCTTTCCATTATTACTGCGTGTGTGGAGACTGAGGAATATGTCCTTATTATTTCTGATGCTCATTTCTAAGTTTCTTTGACTAACCCGTAACACTGTTGCCAAGAAAAATAAAAAAGCACGAGTTTTGGAAACCTGTCTGTGCTAATATGATTTCTGTTGCAACTGGAGTTAGCGAGCTCTCCCTTCACCCAGACTCAACGCGCTACAACGGCTTGTATCTACACAGTAGCCGACCAAGAAAGTCATTGTTCACTGTCTTCCTCCTTCCTTTCACAACTATTTCTCTCTGGAGTTTATCTTTTGGCATCGTCATGCGTTTAAAAATCACCCGATTGAAGTTTTTTCTCCCGATGCCATGCAGGTCAGAACACAGGTGAGGGGCGTTTTTACGCTTCCGTTTGTAAATTTCATTGGTCTAATGTTATGGGGTTCAGTTTTTGGCTTGTAGTTTGTGAAACCGGGAAAAACCCAGGAAAAATTCATAAATTAGCCGCTTCGTTGTTTAAGCCGCGGGGTTCAAAATGTGGGAAAAAAGTAGCGGCTTATAGTCCGAAAAATACGGTAATATTACATTTTCTAAAGATATGGACTACTTAACTGTTCTACTTGTTTTAGCATACATTAACAAACCACTTCCTGGTTAGTGGTTAAGGCTAGCGCTATGGAATCTTTAGCATTTTTATGCATGCTTAAAAGAAACCTTATTTCCGATACAGAGTGAGTAGCCATAGTGACTAGTTTCTTTTTTAAACCCCTAGCAATGTTGTTTGTGTTGTAAATTTTATAATTATAATAATAATATTAATAAATGCTCAAAGTGCAAGGCAGAGACTGAACAAACTTGCGGTCCGCCATTTAATACGTTCCTGAGGGAACTCGAATTTTGAATTTGAACTATGTTCTGCAAGTAAAAATACATTCGATACACGTGTACCGAACTGAAATCCCTCTACTAAACAATTCCGATACGAATAGGTGTACCGCTACACCTCTAATGTCACTAAACAGTTTTTATATACCAAAATGTCTTGGCTGATCAACAATCTATAGTGTATATGAACTATTTATTTAACACTAAACCTGGTTTATGTGTGAAGTTTCTAACCTCTTGATGAAAATCGAAGCAAAGTCCAACCACCAAGTAAAAGAGCAAATGTTCCTGTTTCCACTGTTGTTCTGTTTTTTCATTCCTTATCCTCTTCAGCTTCATCATATCTGGTTCAAATCAGTGACGCACAACAGACGTACATAAGATGACATTTTACTATGGTTTTATACAGCATGAACAAAATTATTTTGGCTCAGTCACATAGATCATTCTTGTCTAATTGTGAAAATGGACCTGGCGGACTGACGGTCATCTTATCAACTAATCTTTGACTTTAAAACAGAAACCAACCATCCATTTCCACCACTACACAGACATGTTCTGCAGTATGTTTGTTTTGCATGATTTGCTAAAAATTTTCTTTTGATCAATTTACCAGTGCATTCAAGGCCTTGGTGAAAGAACCATTCACTGATCCTCCCATCAGCAGACACAGAGAACAGCGTCTCTTTTTTATCTTCTCCTGAAGAACCCCGTATGCGATCAACCCACTTCACCTGCCATACTGGAGCTGTGTGTTTATGGGCAAAGTCCCTGCACAAAGGTATGATATGAACATAAGCATTGATAAAGTCAGGCCTCATGGGTTACAATGGCACAAATATTTGATCATCTAGAACTCTTTATTCAAACAGTTAGTAGTAGTGGTAGCATAGTGGTTAAGAGTTTGCATGTCTAATCAGACAATCATGACACCACCAAGTTATGGGCCCTAAAACCTCAGCTGCTCAGTTGGATAGATGGATATGGGTGCCTGCCAAATGCCTTAAATGTAAATAATTAGTACACAATACTCTGCTCATTTTTTACTATGTAACGCAATATGCTATGTAATTGTAATTTATACTGAATTATCTAAAAACAGGTGAAATTGTAAAAAATAAATAAATAAAATAAATAAAAAAGGTCTGTCATGATAAACAGGAAACTCAAATATGATTTTTGGCAATGTTTCTCATATTGAGTTAAGTGCAGATAAACAGCTACAGCTTAAAAAAAAACCTCTTAGCCAGGCTTACGTCCTGTGTTTGTTTTTTATTCTTTACTGCTTTAAATGTTGTTGTTTTTTTGTTTTTTTGTCGAGCAGGATCATAAACAAATGAACATCTGGTGACAATAAAAAAAAAAATGTTATTTAACTTTTTTATATTTCGAATGCAACAACCCATTAAAGTTTTGAAAGGCCAATCCCATAGAGCAGCGGTCCCCAACCTTTTCTGCGCCACAGACAGGGTTAATGTCGGACAATATTTTCACGGACCGGCCTTTAAGGTATGGCGGATAAATAAAACAAAATAAAAGGATACGACCGGCATAAAAAGCTGGTATTTCTTAAATATAATAATAAACGTGAATCCACTGTGCTGTTTTTTGTTTATTTTACTCGCTTGGGGGGTTTCAATTTAGCGGTAATGTATTATGTGTTAGCGGCCAAAGAAGCCTGAAGAAGGTAGCTGATGTTGGTAAGACATGTAACCGAGGCATCATGACATGCATCAAGAGTGAATCATAGACAGAGGAGAGAATCCGGTAATATTCCAAAATAAAACATTGTTCAGAATCAGATAATAAATAAAACGGAAATAATGTCAGTTATGTATCTTTCTGTGCGGTCCGGTACCAATTGGCCCACGGACCGGTGCTGGTTCACGGCCCGAGGGGTTGGGAACCACTACCATAGAGGACATCCAAACACTTTAAAGGTTACCTATATTTAGAAATGTGGGTAAAGTTTAAATATGAAAGATTGCATTAACAGTAATTTGTAACTACAGTGAATAAACTAAATGAAAGTAGTGTCACAACAAGTTAGCTCTAGATAGTGTAGGTTCCATATATCTATCTTCATATGACAGCCTGAAGTTCTTGCATAAACATTTGTCATAACTGTAAATGTAAATATCTATGAATAGTCTCTAATCAGTCCAATTGGTCAATATTAAACTGCAATGCTTTTTCTTGGGTGGCATAGTGAGAAGGTTGGCCTTGAGATCAGGGTACTGTGTGTACGAATTTTTACGTGGTTTTCAAGTGTAAATGAATATCCTCCGGATTTTCTGGTTTTGTCCCAGAAACACCCAGTGGGTGGATTGAGTACTATAAAGTTTTCCAATACACTACTACACCTAGTACCCTTCCTAATTCACAGTGTCACAGAGAAGAATGCTTCACACAGCTCAGTGCAGAGAGTTCATTCATTTGTACTTCAAATAAAGAGTGATTAAAAAGTCCTCACCTGCTGTCACAGACCAGTGTTTCCTTAGTGCTCTGCACATTGTAGATAGCAATAGTTCCATCATAAAGGCCCACTGCTAACTGACTGGGGTTTGAGGTGGAGAAGTCCAGAGATGTAACACTGGTTTTACATTTTATAATCCGCTCAGGCCACTATGATAAATAACACAAAATTACTTAGTAGTACAAGCACAGCTATATAATTATTTGCTGATTCATTCTGAATTATGAAGGGAATTCGAATCATACAGTGGGATTCTTCAGAGACCAGATGCACACTAATCCAGATTTCTGATCCTTGAAATCAAACTGCCCGTATCCCACTGCCAGAATGTCCTAGAGAAAAACATACGATGACAATAAGTAAATCTTCACAGAAAATCAAGTACAATTTATTAGTATTTTGCTTTTAACAACAGACATAAACAAAGACAGCTTCACCAAACATATTTTTAGATTTAGACCCCCTAATGAGCAAGTAAGATTAAGAGCATCAAAAATATATTGTCAGATTGTATCAAACAAATAAGAATCTGGGGGCTAAATATAGAATGCAAAGTACATTACTGGATTTGTCTTGTTCCAGGCCATGCTGCTGACACTGTGGCCTTTGGTTAGCTCACAGCTGAAAGACCAGAGGAGCTCCAGAGCTGGGCCTTGTGAATCCTCTTCCTGAACATCTACACTGTCTTCTACATCTGTGTGTGGCACACAGTCTGGGTCTGGACAGAAAAAAAAAAACATTGGCATGCTTTATAAATGAAGAAGATTTGATATAAATAGAAACATACAAAAAGGTGTTTAAAGACTAAAATAGATGTTTTTCAATGAAGATATTATTCATACATTATGAAAAGAATCTCATAGCAATGTAATAAATAATGTCAGCTTAATATTTAGAATCTGCTACTTACCAGGTAGTATGGGTAGCCCTTTGTATGCTGCTAGTTTGTGTTGGTAGGTGTTCAGAAGAACCATCTTCTCCATCACCTGCAGTGACTGCTGGAATGTCTCTGAGTTTAGGATCTGCTTTGACTCATCCACCATCTCAACTGTAGAAGCCTCACTGTCTCTTTGAGAACTACTGGTACTAGTGACTAAATGCATAAAACAGAATTAGTAAATTCATTTCATTTTATGTGACATTCTTAAACCTGATTGAATGTTTTCTGTAACAGCACTTCTGAAAACAGGGCTGACTGTAAATAAAATTACAATATTATGTACTATTATTCAGTATAATGCTATTTTTTATAGTAACTTAAACAAGCACTTATATAGTGAATACATTACATAAACAATGTTCACAAAACAGTGTATGAATTTTTTGAGATGGTTAATGTGAGGAGAAATTTATTAAGCATTTTTTGGAAGGAGTAAATTGTATGTACCGTATTTTTCGGACTATAAGCCGCTACTTTTTTCTCACGTTTTGAACCCCGCGGTTTAAACAACGAAGCGGCTTATTTATGAATTTTTCCTGGGTTTTTCCCGGTTTCACAAACTTCAAGCCAAAAAACTGAACCCCATAACATTAGACCAATGAAATTTCCGAACGGCATCAGGAGAAAAAAAGTTTTTTTTAAACGCACGACGGTGCCAAAAGATAAACTCCCGAGAGAAATAGTTGTCAAAGAAAGGAGGAAGACAGTGAACAACGACTTTCTTGGTGGGCTACTGTTTAGATACAAGCCGTTGTAGCGTGTTGAGTCTGGGTGAAGGGAGAGCTCGCTAACTCCAGTAGCAACAGAAATCATATAAGCACAGACAGGTTTCCAAAACTCGTGCTTTTTTATTTTTTTTGGCAACAGCGGGTTAGTCAAAGAAACTTAGAAATGAGCATCAGAAAATAATAAGGACATAATCCTCTTCTTGCACACATGCAGTAATAGCGGAAAAATGCTGTGCCAGGCTATTCCCAACATACCGCTATACTCCTAAAGGAAGTGCAATATATTTCACCTGTTACACCGTGTGTAAGGTGTCTTTCGTTAAAGCCTTTGTAAAGTTTATTAGTTTCAGTGTAGACACTGCGGCTTATTTATGTTCAAAATAAAAATATTTGTAAAATTCAGTGGGTGCGGCTTATATATGGGTGCGCTTTATAGTCCGGAAATTACGGTATGTAGTATGTTGTAAGTAATGTAATTGATTTAAACTTGTATCTTGGATATTTAACAATAGCAACTGTAATAGACATAAATTAATAGACAACAACGATGGAAGAAATCTTATCATTGGTAAATTGCTGTGGTATTAGAGGAATAAAACATCACATAACATCACACCACATCATCTATTACAGTATGACAGAGCAACCTGTTATGTTATTTCTTACATAATTAGAACAGCAAAAAAAGCCTGAAACATGGCAGTTAAAATATTCATTACAGCACAGACTCTTAAATTACAGTAAATTAAGACTGCACGAACCTGTACTGGTGGCACTGATTATGGACGTGGATCTCTGGAGACCAGTGTTTGACTCTAGGTGATGAGTGGAAGAGATATCTGGTATACTGGGTTTCTCTTCACCTGTATTTTCAGCTAATTCTTCTGCCTTACTGATGCTTACAAACATATCATAGGTGTCCCAATTGTTGGCCATAGACTCTGCACACAAAGATAAATGCAGTCTGATCAATTCGAGCCAAATGTAATAGACACAAAACAAAATCTGATTTCATCATCAGATAATGATACAGGTTCAAAAA
Organism: Silurus aristotelis; assembly: GCF_946808225.1. Taxonomy (NCBI): domain Eukaryota; kingdom Metazoa; phylum Chordata; class Actinopteri; order Siluriformes; family Siluridae; genus Silurus; species Silurus aristotelis. The sequence continues at coordinate 11,571,575 of NC_139575.1, forward strand.
TATCACTACAGTCTGACCAACAAAATTATTATTGTTTATTATTGTTATTATTGTTTTTTATTATCGTTAATCATTTACTCAATTAAATTAAGGGCTTATTATAAACGATAACTATAAGCATCAATAATAACACATAATCAGCACTATAATTCATTATAATGATTGCAATTATTCATTATATATAACTGCTAATAACCGTGGTTGTGTTGTTTTGAATTATACATTGCTGCTATAGTTAGGTCTAAAAATTACACCATTTTATTTTTTCATAAACTCCATCTTCGAGAAAATTAAACCAATAAACAGTGATGTTATACTGTATGGCTAATAGAAATCTGCCAAATATTTATTTATTATATATTTATTAAATTATAGTTACAAAGTACAAGTATAAATACAAAATAACTTGCCTTTTTCCACCATGATGATGCGATCACTTTGGACTTCTTTAGATTTTGCGTCTGCATTAATAGTCTGCATTGCTCGATCCACATATTTATCACTTGCCTGTCTGTTCTTACAAATATCGGTATATGCCATGTTTCTCTTCCTTCAGACACAAACACAGTGAGATATGTAACTGTTTATGCACACAGCTGACAGAGTTATGAATTTCTGTAAGCAAAGTGCTCAGTCATTCATTCATTCATTTATTTTCTCCCGCTTATCCGTAATTCGGGTCTAAGCAGGCCCCCGCCTTCGACTGCTGCCCAATCCTCACAGCACCGTCCCTTACGGTCCCTCCTGCAGGTGGTGAGCCCACGGGAAGGCGGCCCCACGTCACTCCGACGTCACGGACCTTGATATTTCCCTCGTAAGGGACCCCCGGAGCATAGAGGGTTAAGGGCCTTGCTCAAGGGCCCAAGAGTGGCAGCTTGGCGATACTGGGGCTTGAACCCCAGACCTTCCGATCGGCAACCCAGCACCTTAACCGCTGGAGCCACCACTCCCCAGTGCTCAGTCATAATTTGCAAACAGTTTGCATGATCTCATTAAGGCTTTTGCACACATGATCTTATATTTTTTTGGGGGGACTCATAACACAATGAAAGACGAACAGGGATCTTACTTGACTGCTTCAGCTTCTTCTGAGTCAACAGATATGGACATGGCAGGAATGTCCAGGAAGCACATAACTTCGGTGTCATTGAGGTAAATATCCACTGGTTTGTCCAGATCTACGTCCTCTTTCTGCTCCTCTCTCTGGGTCTTAAGTTCTTTAGTAAATAAAGCTCAAGTTAGTTTTATTGTTTTAGATCATTTTTTTGTATTGCTAAGTGTGTAAAAAAAAGGCTTGGAAACAATTCACATTATAACTATAACCATATATATATATACAGTGGGTACGGAAAGTATTCAGACCCCGTTAAATTTTTCACTCTTTTTTATTTTGCAGCCATTTGCTAAAATCATTTAAGTTCATTTCTTTTCCTCATGAATGTACACATAGCACCCTATATTGACAGAAAAACACAGAATTGTTGACACTGTTGCAGATTTATTAAAAAAGAAAAACTGAAATATCACATGGTCCTAAGTATTCAGACCCTTTGCTCAGTATTTAGTAGAAGCCCCCTTTTGATCTAATACAGCCATGAGTCTTTTTGGGAAGGCTGCAACAAGTTTTTCACACCTGGATTCAGGGATCCTTTGCCATTCCTCCTTGCAGATCTTTTCCAGTTCTGTCAAGTTGGACGGTAAACGTTGATGGACAGCTATTTTTAGGTCTCTCCAGAGATGCTCAATTGGGTTTAAGTCAGGGCTCTGGCTGGGCCATTCAAGAACAGTCACGGAGTTGTTGTGAAGCCACTCCATCGTTATTTTAGCTGTGTGCTTAGGGTCATTGTCTTGTTGGAAGGTAAACCTTCAGCCCAGTCTGAGGTCCAGAGCACTCTGGAGAAGGTTTTCGTCCAGGATATCCCTGTGCTTGGCCGCATTCATCTTTCCCTTGATTGCAACCAGTCGTCCTGTCCCTGCAGCTGAAAAACACCCCCACAGCATGATGCTGCCACCACCATGCTTCATTGTTGAGACTATACTGGACAGGTGATGAGCAGTGCCTGGTTTTCTCCACACATACCGCTTAGAATTAAGGCCAAAAAGTTCTATCTTGGTCTCATCAGACCAGAGAATCTTATTTCTCACCATCTTGGAGAACTCCATGCGGGTTTTCATGTGTCCTGCACTGAGGAGAGGCTTCCGTCGGGCCACTCTGCTATAAAGCCCCACTGGTGAAGGGCTGCAGTGATGGTTGACTTTCTACAACTTTCTCCCATCTCCCGACTGCATCTCTGGAGCTCAGCCACAGTGATCTTTGGGTTCTTCTTTACCTCTCTCACCAAGGCTCTTCTCCCCCGATAGCTCAGTTTGGCCGGACGGCCAGCTCTAGGAATGGTTCTGGTTGTCCCAAACATCTTCCATTTGAGGATTATGGAGGCCACTGTGCTCTTAGGAACCTTAAGTGCAGCAAAAAAATTTTTGGAACCTTGGCCAGATCTGTGCCTTGCCACAATTCTGTCTCTGAGCTCTTCAGGCAGTTCCTTTGACCTTAATGATTTTCATTTGCTCTGACATGCATTGTGATCTGTAAGGTCTTATATAAACAGGTGTGTGGCTTTCCTAATCAAGTCCAATCAGTATAATCAAAAATTTCTGGACTCAAATGAAGGTGTAGAACCATCTCAAGGATGATCAGAAGAAATGGAGAGCACCTGAGTTAAATATTTGAGTGTCACAGCAAAGGGTCTAAATACTTAGGACCATGTGATATTTCAGTTTTTCTTTTTTAATAAATCTGCAAAAAGGTCAACAATTCTGTGTTTTTCTGTCAGTATGGGGTGCTATGTGTACATTCATGAGGAAAAGAAATGAACTTAAATAATTTTAGCAAATGGCTGCAATATAACAAAAAGTGAAAAATTTAAGGGGGTCTGAATACTTTCCGTACCCACTGTATATACACACACATATAAAATTAATATTATTATTATTTTATTCATACACTATATGACCAAGAGTCAAGATTTATTTCAGGCTTTTTACTAGATTTGGAAGCTCTGGAGCATTAGTGAGATCGAGCACTGATTTTATTTGAGGAATCCTGGGTTATAGTTTGTGTTTCTGTTCATTCCAAAGGTGTTCAGTGGGGTTGAGGTCAGGGCAGTGTGCAGAAGTCTTTCCATTCCAACCTTGACTGAGCATATCAGAGACACTGTCATACTGGAACAGGTTTTCAGCTCTTAGCTCAAGTGAAGGGAAATTATACTGCATACATTTTCATTTTATTTCCTCAACAGTTTGAGGAAAAACAAAGATGCCTATGAACTTCTGATCATATAGCGTTAGATGTCATTTTGGCAAAATTCTGGCTAACAGTTTCAGGCACAAAATTCTAGTTTTATTAAAAAATTATTCTAAAAATGTCAAGTATATATGGGGAAATATTTAATTTATTATTGCTTCATTAACAATAGTTCTCAAAGAAGCCACAGTGACGTGTACCAGTGCAGAAATATTAAACATCAGCACTTTTGGAACTGACATCATGACATCAGTGTCTGATCTCACTAAAGCTTTTGTATTGGAATATACACAAATCACCACAGCTCTACTTTAATTTACTCTATACATTTAGTGGAAAACCTTCTCTGAACAGTGGAGATTCTGGAAACTGCACAGTTCCCAAATGCAGTTATTATAATTTACTCAATTAAATTAAGTGCTACATATAAAACCATTATAATATTACATCTAGACTGAGATTCTCAAAAAGCAAGGCCTTATATCAAAGCAGATAAATTTGATGAGGTGGGCAAACCTGAGAGTCTACTCAAGGTTTCTTGTTTTGCAGCATTCGCCTTCATTTCATAATTTTCCGATTGCATGGTAGATGGGCTTGCTCCTGAAATTAAACTACTCCCAAAAACAGACCTATGATAGAAAATTCAGAATGATTAAAATATTGTTATTGACACAAAGGGAGAGAGAGCTCATGTACTAAAGAGAAGAACAGCTATGCTCGAACAAACAATTGCGTAATTACATGGTAAAAGGTCCTGCTGAGGCCGGGCTCATTGCATGCTGCATTGCAGACATAAAATCAGCCATGGCCACTTCCGATGTGTCGTGTGCCATGAATATTTTGCTTTGTTTGAGTTGTATGGTCCCGGGTTCCTGCTGGTACATCGGCCGAGGAGTGACGTCGTTCCCTGCTTCATCAAACACCTGAGCAAAAATTAAACAGATGCTTCCTGAAACTGAGTCTCAGCTTATACAGTGGTTTGTGGTAATAGCTGATACCTACCATGTTTCTGTGAGCTTGAGAGACTTTATCGAGAACTTTACTGTCTCTTCTTGAAGACAATCGCCTTCGGCTCATTGAGACATTAGTCCTTCTGTTTGCAAAGCTTTGGTTTATATGAAGTGCCCCAGATCCAGACTGACTTATCACCCGTGATCTAAAGAAAGTCAATCATTAAAATCAGCGATGCTCAAACTAGGGCCTGTAGGCAAAAGTTGACCCGTGGTGACATTCGATTTCAACATATATGTCAAGAGGGAAAAAAAGGGGAAAAATGCTATTCTGAAAACCATTTTAAAATAAAGGACCAGTTTCATCTCTCTCATTAGAGGTCACTGAATAGCGGTCGCTCTGCTAATTGCCATTAATGTAAATGTTCCTTATTGGACCTAAAATAAGGCTGCTTTTAATTAGAACCATGAAACTCGTCAAAAATCTACTTTACATTTGTAAAAATAAAACATGTTTACTAACCCTGGATAAATAATTAACACAGTGATCAGTGCTTTATATAAATATAACGAGTATTTAACTGTAAAGTGAAAGTAGCGTTGGTTCACAGAAATACTTTTAAATAAGGATTTTATTCATTAACTTACGGGTTCGGTCTGAAACCAGGGCGCATTTGCTTTGCCGTGTCGCTGAACATGATTTATCTTCACTCAACCACTTAACAGGAGGATTTTATATATATAATATATTATACATCCAAACATGTGCTGCGCTGAACGAGCTTGTTTTCCGTAACCACGGCAACAGACTCCGCCTCATAACATACGTCAGTTCCGCCACGTATCCGCCAGATGGCAGCAGTTATATCGAACAACATATTGCGCCAATGAAGAAGAAGAAGAAGAAGAAGAAGCGCTTGTTTCGCGTACAAAACAGCCGCCTATCAGACACAAAGGCACTACATAGGGTGTAAAAGCTTCCCGTTCATACCCTATGTAGTGCACTTGTGAAGGCAAAAGTGAGAGATTTGGATTACAGCCTGACTTTGAAACGTGCCGTTCATACTGTCATGTTTTTGGGGTCTCAGTTCAGATCTGTGCATATTTTACTGATCATGAAGGACAATTATTTAATACGGTGCATTTAATTAGGACCTAAAACTGTTTTATTATTATTGTTGTTATTATACACGGTAAGTTATTTAACTGTAGTGTTTTATCAGTGTTAGTTAAAATAATTTTCGGAGTGGTTAGTATCAGGCTTTCAGCTGTGTGGTGTATAGGGCATGTCACTGTCATTAATAACTGCCTGCTTGTTTACTGGCCTGGGACTGTATAATATAAACAGTATCACAGTGCAACTTCATAGAAATACTCATGCTAGTTTTGGTCCTTAATGATCAAATCCAGAGTATGTTGCAGGGAGAAGAGGTGGAGAAGGTGGAGGAGTTCAAGTACCTGGGGTCAACAGTGCAAAGTAATGGAGAGTGTGTTAGAGAAGTGAAGAAAAGAGTGCAGGCAGGGTGGAGTGGGTGGAGAAGAGTGGCAGGAGTGATTTGTGATAGAAGGGTATCTGCAAGAGTGAAAGGGAAAGTTTATAGGACTGTGGTGAGACCTGCGATGGTGTATGGTTTAGAGACAGTGGCATTGAGTAAAAGACAGGAGGTGGAGCTGGAGGTAGCAGAGCTGAAGATGTTGAGGTTTTCGTTGGGAGTGACGAGGATGGACAAGATTAGAAATGAGTTTATTAGAGGGACAGAGCATGTAGGACGTTTTGGAGACAAGGTGAGGGAGGCGAGATTGAGATGGTTTGGACATGTGCAGAGGAGGGACATGGGGTATATCAGTAGGAGAATGCTGAGGATGGAGCCACCAGGAAGGAGGAAAAGAGGAAGGCCAAGGAGGATGATTAGGGATGTGGTAAGGGGTAGTTGGTGTGAAAAAGGCAGATGTAGAGGACAGAGTGGTATGGAGATGGATGATCCGGTGTATCAAATCCAGTGTATACAGTGGCATAGGAAGACATTCTGAGATGACATCAGGAAGAAACCCTGAGCGCCACGGAGTCAGACACAGGAGAGAAGGATTAGCAATCATATCAGTATGACAGGAGTAGAAGTGTAAAGGCAAACAGTGCAGTGTGTCGAAGGGAAGTTGTGTGTGTGCATCTTGTCAATAAAAGTCATGGAGTGATCACAGGGCAGTGTTTAACAGCTGTATTAAAACAGCAGCTGTTTTAATGCAGAAAAGTCAATTATACATAAAGCAGAATCTGATAGATAGATAGATAGATAGATAGATAGATAGATAGATAGATAGATAGATAGATAGATAGATAGATAGATAGATAGATAGATAGATAGAAACTGCCCTTTGTTAAAAAAATTAAAATTATTATAATTATTGTATTTATTTATTTTTTGATTGACCAGAAATAAACGATAAATGAAATTGACTGTTTTGTTTGGTTTTTGTTCATTATCTGACATCACTCATTGCTCTCTTGGAGTATCTTCAGTTCAGTTGTTTTTCCATTAGAAGTTTCTGTAATTGATTGCAGAAGTTCAACCTACAGATGAGAAAGACATTGGTTATGTAGAGAGGAGAGATTCAGAAAAGTGACTTATTTAGGGATTAAGTCACATTTAACATAAATTTACACATGAATGTCAGATGCAAATAATTAAAAGCCAATAGCTCTTAAAATGATCTGATCTGCTTTCTCTTCTAAAAACAGAAGCCTTCTCAATGGAGTTGCTGATGCTCCTTTGTCGCCACAAATCATGTGCCCTGCTGCCCAGATTACTGAGCAAAGCATGCAGAAGGAGTCATCACTATCATCCACAAGCTTCACAGTGCTCAACTAGTTTTTCCTCCAAACCAGTTCCTATGACACCTCTGGTATCACGGCTTTTTCAGCCTTCAAATCTCCGTGAAGGACAGGATATGGGGGACATGACCTGCCGCAGCCAGAGGTTGATGCTGCAAGCAGGTCTCATTCACAGCTCTAATCCAGGCTGCTTCTACTACCTTCCTGCTGCCCTGCGCTCCATGGAGAAGCTGGTGAGGCTAATTGATGAGGAAATGCAGGCTATTGGTGGGCAGAAAGTCGACATGCCGACTCTGTGTGGAGCGGAGCTTTGGAAGCAGAGTGGGCGCTGGGAGCTCATGGGAAAGGAGATGTTCAGGCTGCGGGATCGACACAACGCCGAATACTGTCTCGGCCCAACACATGAGGAGGCAGTCACAGATCTGCTGGCATCTCAGAGCACGTTGTCTTATAGGCAGCTGCCACTGCTGCTTTACCAGGTATGGGTTACAGATTGGAGTTTCTTTGTTAAATCCTTTATGGTGTACCTTATAGTCTTCATTTATAGTTTTGATTTTTGCAGGTTACGCGCAAATTTCGTGATGAGCAGAAGCCGAAGTTTGGATTGCTCCGAGGCCGAGAGTTCTACATGAAAGACATGTACTCATTTGATATCAGCGAGGAAGCTGCCCTCCACACCTACCACTCCGTGTGCCATGCCTACTCTCGTCTGTTTAACCGGCTCGGGTTGCGGTGGGTACAGGTGCAGGCTGCCACTGGCAATATCGGGGGGACACTCTCACATGAGTTTCATCTGCCAGCTGATATAGGAGAAGATCATCTGCTTATGTGTGGGAATTGTGGCTTTTCTGCTAATGTTGAAACATTAGATCCAGGCCAAACTGACTGTCCTCAGTGCCAGACAACTCATCTCACTGAGTCCAAAGGCATTGAACTGGGACATACCTTTTATCTTGGAACAAAATATTCCAAAGTGTTTAATGCAACATTTGTTAATGCTCAGAACAAGCCTTCAGTGACAGAGATGGGCTGTTATGGTCTTGGTGTTAATCGCATCCTTGCTGCATCCATCGAGGTGCTCTCGTCTGAGGAGTTTATTCGCTGGCCAGGGCTACTTGCACCTTATCAATTGTGCATTCTGCCCCCTAAAAAGGGCAGCAAAGCTGGTGAAGCAATCCACCTAGCAGAAGAGCTTGCCCACAGCTTAGGAAACAGTTTACCAAATCTAAAAGGAGAGGTCGTATTGGATGACAGAACCCACTTGACCATTGGCAAGCGTCTAAAAGACGCTAACATGCTGGGTTACCCCTATGTGGTGGTGGTTGGGCATAAGGCCATGGATGAGCAGCCTGTATTTGAGGTGGTGTGTCAGAGTAGTGGGGAGACTGTGTTCCTCAGTAAAGACGCCTTGATGCAATTATTGACTGGAGTCGAGACAATCTAACACGTAGTTTCATGCTTTCCACGCTGTGTTAAGAAAATCTCAAGCTCTGCAGGGAAGTGGGCCACCTGGACTGGAGTTGTAAAATTCTGATCCATTATATCTGAACTACTTTGGGGTGCGTAAATCCCCATTATCTGTTACCTGAGGGATAATTTAATATTAAGAGGTTTTTGCTATTGATATCATGGCAGTATGTATCGGGTATAACTAAAGTGCTTCCCACTATCACTGATAATGACCTGCTTTTAATAAAGCTGATCTGTTTATACTTCTGCTTCTAGCATTTGTGTTTATATTTTTTTATTTAAATCTTTTTTTCCCTTGTCCCACATTATATTCAAAGTTGGTGCTCAGAGAACACCTTCAGGCAATGTGCATTTTGCATATATCTGTTTTTGACTTAATCTGAATTGTTTAATCATTACAAAGGTCAAATAGTTACAAGAAGTACAAGATAAGATGCATTCGAAAATATTTCTCGGTTCGTCTTGTCTTTCATTAACATGTTGTTTTGTTTTTTTTCTCTGGGTTACAGTTTTGTGCAATGAATCTGTCAGTATATTATTTCCCGCATAGAATATAACACTCTATATTCCTATTTATGTTTCTTGTGAGTATTAGATTTAAAAAATTTTAGCTAGGCAGTCTTTATTGAGTAAGGATAACTCAAATAAGTATTTGACATTTTAAAAAGATTACATGACCATACAGTGGTTCTTGTTGTATCACCATTGCCTACTATAAAACCAACTTGACTGAAAAATCAAGAGGTACATTTTCAGAGCTTGTTGTGTACCGCTCTCTGGTGTACAATGAAATATTTTAATTTGTAAGAAAGTCCTGTGTGCCTCATATTAAATGCTCCCTAGAATAGTCCAGAGACCAACAGTGGTCTCCAAAGTTTCTCAGTGGTAGTAGAAGTTATTGATTTTTTTTTTTTTTTTTTTTTTTTTCGTAAATATAAGAAAGCACCAAATTCCACTAATCTAATGTTTTGACTCTATATAAAATTCAGGAACAGAACGCTCCACAGCTTGCAAAAAATATTTAACAAAATGTACTATCTATAAAATAAATCTGTATTGTTCGGCTCAGTGGATTAAAATTTTTATCTACCACAGAGTGCGATTTAATGTACTCCGGACCACACGGTGGCGCCACACATCACTATCAGATTTTTAAATTTACTTGCGCCCCGTTTTAAATTGACGTTTGAGGTGACGTCAACTCCCGGAAGTAGCGGAACGCACATGTGTTTACTAACTGTGTAGGGTTGCAGGATTCCTCTGTTGTTATCTGTAATGGTGTAAGGGTCTTCTTCAAAAAATTTACTACAGCAGACAAAAACAATGGCTTCACAAACCCGCGAAGAAGAAAGCGATGACGGCATGGACGAGTTTATGGAGAAATTCAAGAAGGTTAAATACCAAAATGCGTTTAGTGAAAGCAACTGGGAGGAGGTAAGTTTGTCTGTAACTGCTGCTTTGCTGATTTGTAGAGTCTAATAGGTCTGCTATTAATATAAATTTCTTGCATAAGTGTTGAGACGGATTGAGCTGTAAGATATTATCTGATTTAGTATAGCAGCGCTTGTATCTACAGTGATTAAACCTGTGATGTTTCATCCCAGGAGTTTGATAAAGTGCCAATGTTTATGAAGTCTGCTCCCGAGGACATCGACCCCGTTAAACACCCTGATCTCGCCTGTCTCCAGTCCATTATACATGATGATGAACGACCACCTGAAGGTATTATATAGTCCTGATTGTAGAACCAGGCGTGGACCTGGTCCATAATTCCCTCCCATGTTTCTACACTTAAGAATAACACACATTATGCAGGTTTTTGTTTATACATCCTGAGGTTTGATTCTCCCCAGGTAGGAGTTGCTGGGTCACGTCAGACTCTGCCCATATATCACATGTATGTAATATGTATGTGACAAATAAACACCTGGATTTCTTGTATTACAGCAAATATTACTTAGGAGGTTCTCACCTGTATACTGCTCCTCAGGCTGTTGGAAGTGTTTTAAATGCATTGTTAAGTACTTCAGTTTTCTAATCCTACCTCTGCTTCCTCCCCTACAGAGCAGGCAAAGAGCCTAAAGGATGAAGGCAACGAGTACTTTAAGGAAAAGAAATATCAGAAAGCTATAGTGTCCTACACAGCTGGCCTGAAAAAAAACTCTGCTGACTCAGACCTAAATGCTATCCTTTATACAAATCGTGCTGCAGCTCATTTCCATCTAGGTAAGGATATTTCACTTAATGTGAACACTCAATGTGGTCTTTGTGTGGTACAGTACTGGAATAAAGAAAAAACAAGAAAGGTGCTTTATATTTGACATGTACATTACTGCAGACTGAAATTAATCCTTCACATATCCCAGTGATGTTAGGAAGCTGGTGCCTGATACAGCACCCCTTTAGCACTAAGTGTTAGGGGACTTGCTCAAGGGCAGCCTGGCAATACCAGGGCTTCAACCTCGATCTTCCAATCAGTAACTCACAGTAAGCTACAGAACAGGTTTGAGTAAAGGAAAGACCTAAATAAGAAGACTGAACAAAGTACTGATACATTACAGTCCACAAGAACAGCTTCAGTGTACTTTTACATGAGTCCAAGTTTTTTCGATGCTCTGTCAGTCTAAAAAAACTAAAAAAAAAAATTTTGTTTGATTTGAAGTTTTGATTGTGGTGATGGACGGTGTTTAATTTTTTTGTTCAATTAAATTAGGATCTGGTGACTGTAAAATATGTCATAAGATTTTTATCATTTGTATCCACAATAAATCATTCAATGAGTTCTTGCACTCTGTGGACAGGGGTGGGATCAACCCGAATAGGACCACTTATATCAGGAAAGAAGTGGTTCATCTTTAAATTGAACTGAACTTTTAATTGTTTTACAGTAATGTGTCCCCAGAGACCACAGCATCAATTTATCTTTGTCACTTGTCTGTATATTGATTTTGTTTGTCTGCCTTGACTTTTAAATTGCAAAGTTAAACACTTTAATGAGCTGGAAAGGAAAAGCTATTTAGAAAAGCTGTTTAGAGAGTTACTACCCAGTATGCAGCAGGAATAGCCTTTTGTTTATGCAATGCATTTATACCACAATTGGATTTTAATTTTGTTCACCTTCCAAAGGAAATATGCGATCGTCTTTGAACGACGCAACAGCTGCAAGGAAACTAAAACCAGGGCACTTGAAAGCCATCAACAGAGGTAAATAGCAAGAACGATATGTAACAATAATGTACAGCTCGAATAAATATTATTAGAGGTTTGTAAAAAATAAATGTATGAATGAATGAAGGATGAATGAATGAATAATAATAAATATCAGTTGCTTCTTAAATTACTGGTAATAAAATAACAATAGTCTCATCTCTAAGCATTATGTGTGCATATATAGGAGCCCAGTGCTGTATGGAGCTGCATAATTATGCAGATGCACTGCTGTGGTGTGATGAAGGCCTCAGGGTTCAGCCTACCGATAAGAAACTGCAGGAACTGAGAGCCACTGCAGACAAACAGAAGGTAGGCAGATCCAAAACTGGACTAAAATAAATAAATAAAAATGATCACTCTATATTAGACTGTGTAAACTATTTCTTTTCTGTTTTTGTTTAATTCCTTTTTGTCACAATCAGTAATTGTATGATCTATAATAGTATAATAACTACACTTTTGCATATTTTGGTCGTCTTGGTAAAATATTTGCTTATGTATTATAGAGGGCAGCAGAACGAGATGCCAGAAGGGCTAAAACGAAAGAGAAAAAGCAGCAGAACCAGAGAGGAGCACTGCTGGCTGCTATTAAGGTAAAGCCTTGTTTTTATATGAGTACATTCAGCGCAAATCACTTTCCTACGTCTGAAACTGATTGAGACGATGTTTGGAGTAGGAGCGTGGGATTAAACTTTTAAAGCCTGAGGCGACCCAGCACAGAGATTCTGAGAATGAGCATGAGGATGGTGACAAAGGATCTACAGCAGCCATGGAAAAGTTAAGTCTGGATGGACTAGGCTCACAAGAAGCCACAGGAGCACAGGTGTACTTGGATGATCAGGGCACCCTCCACTGGCCTGTGCTGTTCCTTTACCCTGAGCACAGACAGACTGACTTCATCTCAGCTTTCTGTGAAAACTCCAGGTCTGTATTCATCAGTCATACAAAGAACTATTAAATTACTTCATTAATATGATAATAGCTCATTAATAATATTTAAGAAAGCTTGGGCATATCATCAGAACTGTTGTCAGAACAGTATATACAGTTAGTATTACAGTCAATGAATTAGCGAAACAGCAATTTATTGTACTGTACTCTATAAACTATACAATATTTATGTATGTGACATTTGATGTGATGTTATTGCATTAATTACTTCTAATACATTACTCGTTCTTCAGTAACAGCTCATTCACAAAGTGTATCTTGGGCAATCTAGACAATCTAAGGCTATTGACAAATGGGTTATTACAATACATATGATCTAACAAATAAATATTGATAAAGGTAATTCTTTAATAACTTGAAATCACAGAGAAATGTTGTATTTGTACGGTGCTGTACGTGTGTGAATAGTTGCATTTTCTGGTGTATTATTAGTGTCTTTTGTTGTTTAGCTTTATAGATCATATAGCGGTTATGTTTGGAGAGGACCTTCCTCCATGGGACACGGACAAAAAATATCAGCCACAAAATCTTCAGGTCAGTCAAAGACTCCAATTCACCCCAAATCAATATGTATAATTTAGTGTAGCATAAATAAAACAAAATGATCCTGTTTTTTATATTTATCTTGTTATTATAGCTGTTTTTTGAAGACCACAAGAAGGGACACCTTTATGAAGTGACTCTGGAGAAATCTCTTCTAGATGTCCTAAAGCATCCAGGGTAATCTTCCTATTTAAACCTCAGTCAAGCTGAATATTATTATTATTAACCTATTCTAGCAAGTGCTATTCTGATGGATTCATTTATGCCTTTTTCAGGTGCTTTGTGAAGGAAGGTTCTCCAAGCATCATCATATTGGTAAAAGGGTCATCATTCTGTAGACAGTTTTTATCAGGAAAGAAGGTCCATCGATTGAAATGAAAGATGGTTAAAGGACATTGAGTGCATTGGCCATTGATAAGGCACTTGTTATATTGTGGTTTTGTTTCATGTACTGGGGAATTGACTGTTAATGCATGAGATGACTTTAAAATGTCTATAATTTAACTACACATAAACCTACAAGGAAGAAAACAACTTCATAAAGGACAGTGACTAAATGAAGCCCAATGTACTGAAAGTGGCCTCCTTGTAAAAATAAATTCTACCACAATGGAAACAGTTTATTTAAATAAACACTTTTCCACACACATTACCATTTTGCTGTACATTTATTCTATGATCAACTCTTAATTTGATAAAGCTTCTATTTTGTGAATGAAGGAAAGCAATATTTGTTCTCAAACAGACTAAAATATGTGCCTATCATGTAAACAAACTATATCTAATATAAGCTATAGAGTGTGAGAGTGGCTGCCTTTTTATTTTTATTTTTATTAGTATTTCTTTATTGATAAAGTATTTCAGAATATCAGTGTTCGACCAAAGATAAGGCCTCCAGGGAAGGTACGCAGATTTCTAGGAGCCTGTAGATGTACAGGCAATAGTTTTTGAAGTTCAGAGTCATAATTAAGGATAATGAAACATTTTGCTGTGTAGTTGTAGCCTGCAATTCACTTTACAAATTCCCCTTCAAAATAATTTTTTTTGCCTGCTATCTGGTGAAGAATTAAACAAGAGAGAACATGCTGCTATAGGAGTATAATCAACTTTGGGCTATAAGATTAACTTAATTATTTTTATTTTTTATTTATGTATTTTTTTGTCTGGTTGTATCAAAACACGTCTTAAAAAGATTATTTACCTGTAACTCATTGGAAAAATGACATGAATGAAGTTCTGTCTTTCTACCACACAACCAATTATCAGCCATTAATACCATGCATGTATGTATGACATGTCATGCTTTTATTAATTTGTCACGTGTAATGTTGAGGAATGTACACAAGACAGGTTCTTGTTATCACAAAAGTTTTACAATTATTCCATCACCAGCCTCTCCTTTTCTTTTACTTAGTTAATATAAGAGAAAAAGCAACCTGTCATGTTACAATCAAATAAGAAACGCTTCTGTACTGAAGAACCTTCTGTGGCTTTCTGTTGTTTGATAAAAACAATTTTTTTCAAGCCTTATTCCAAAAAACTTGTTCAAAACGTAAATAAAACCACATTTGCAAAGCTCATAAATCCATATACCAATTTAAGGGGGGAAAAATGTCATTTTGCATTTGATGGCTGCAATATTTAGGAGATCACTTTTTTTTCTTCACCGTTTTGGGAGAGGAATGAGGATTCAGGATTATGGCTGCTCAACAGTTTCGGTTGTCATTTTTTGTAATTTTTACTTCATGATGTGCCAATGTTGTGCAAGCTGCCCATTCCATGCACAATAATGCACTTCAATACCAGAAGAGATGTGGCTTTTTGAACTAAATACAAGCAAGATGGTCCCTCTATTCTTAGTTCGAATCCAAAAATAATAAAACATTTCTATTAGTCTGACCACGGAACAGTTTTTCACTTTGCCTTAGTATATTTTTAATGAGCTTTGGCCCAGAGAACATGGCAGAGTTTCTGGATCATGTTCACACATGCCTTCTTTATTTCATAATAGAGATTCACCTGTATTTGTGAATGACATGGCAAACTGTTTTCATAGGCAATGATTTCTCAAGGTGTTCATTAACCCATGCAATGACTTCCATTACAGAATCATGACTCTGTACCTTGTGCACAGAGATTTAGCGAGAGTCTTTAATCTTTTAATGATTTGGTTTTGCAATTTTATGTTGTTGATTATTCTGAAATTGTTCCACAATTTGTAGAACCTTTCTTTCACAGGTTGGTGAAGCTCTGCCCATCTTTACTTCTTAGAAACACTGCCTCTCTAATATTTATACCCAATCATCTTACTGACTTGTTTTCAATTATCCCAATTAGTTGCAAATGTTTTGTTAACACTTACTTTTATTTTTTAGACTTTTTTGCCTTGTACCAAGTTTTTTTGAGACGTGTTGCAGCCACAAATGCAGGATTTATTCCCCCCTTTGCTCTACTGTAAATATAATATATGGGTTTATGAGATTTGCAAATCAATGCGTTCTGTTTTATTTTATTTCTTTTTATACAGTAACCTAACTTCTTAGGAATTGAAGTTCTATTATTAGACTTAGATTATGCAAAGCATCTTGTTTGGGCTGTATAGAATTTGTAAAGCTGAACAGTGCATACAAATCAGTAAATCTGTGAGTTGTAACTATAGAGAGGTAATGTGTGAATGAGCATTCATTCATTCATTCATTCATTTTCTCCCGCTTATCCGTAATTCGGGTCGCGGGGGCAGCAGTTTAAGCAGGCCCCCGCCTTCAACTGCTGCCCAATCCTCACAGCACCGTCCCTTACGGTCCCTCCTGCAGGTGGTGAGCCCACGGGAAGGCGGCCCCACGTCACTCCGACGTCACGGACCTTGATATTTCCCTCGTAAGGGACCCCCGGAGCATAGAGGGTTAAGGGCCTTGCTCAAGGGCCCAAGAGTGAATGAGCATATTAATGTAATTGTACAGCATTGTACTGGATAAATTTAACTAATGAGTGAAATGATTACATTTATTTACAGTGCCCTGCTAACCTCTTCTATGACTATGCTTAATGTACCTGAATTTAAGGTCAGTTAAATGACCTGATCATGCCTCTTATCAATTTATTTACAGTCATCCACAAAAGTGCATTGCATTTGCCACATAACTAATTTGTTTTGCTGATTTTCCCGGTCTCTCACTATAGACCAAAAAGCTTATAGGGAATTGTTTTATGTTGAAATAATAAAATTTTATATTTTTATAATTTATTATAAAATGAAGTAAAATACTAATACAGTACAGTACTGTATAAATAAAAGTGTTTTTGGGGTGGCGTACGTTTATCGCGGTTTTTCGTTGATTGCGGGCGATTTCAGAACGTAGCCACTGCGACAAACGGGGGATTACTGTATTTATTTTTATAGTAAAACTGAAAGAAAAATAACTGTTAGTCTGAAGTTAACATTCTTATATAGGAAGGTGGAACAATTCACAAATGAGAAATAAATGGTCAGTGGTTAAAAGTGTATTATCAGAATGGCAGAATGGTATTATCAGAATGTGTTTTTCCTTTTTATTATGTTTAATATTTAAAGCTACCTTCAGTCCTTTTTTTAACAATCTGTTGAATAAGTTTTAAAATATCCCCTTTACAAAGCATTCACATAAAAGAAAATTCAATCCCAATGATCACAGGTCATCGTTGTAATCCTTTCACACAGACAGGGATCTGCACAGAGGTGGTTTATCATAAGGCTGTATGCTCTGCAACAGTCTCCTCACCATTCCCAACTTCCCCTTCTTCACCAGTTCCCTTGAAAGCTCTGCCACTTCATTCGTGTATGTCCTGCATAACAACCTAAGCTCTGCCCTGACTGTTTCAGTGCCATGTCTCTTTTCAGCCTCTTTTACACATTCCTCCAGCTGGGTTAAAAGATGACTGATGTCCCCAGTGCTTTTAGCAAAACTGGTCAACAGAGCCTCCAGCAGGAAGTGCAGCGCCTGCTGTTCATTAGTTCCAGGTCGCTCCAGTTCCAGTGATTGTTTGAAGCAGTCGATGGCGTTCTCCTCTTCTCCTTTGAGCATCAAACAGCGGCCACGCAGAAGCTGTAGCTCTGGCAAAGTTGAACCCAGTGGGCATTTTAAGGCATGCGCTAGGATGACCAAAGCCTGATTCACTGACATCTCATCCACCATTATACTCTCCTTTACAGCATCTACTCCCATGTAGTAGTATACCTGACAGAAGAAAGATGTGTTGGATTAAATAATTAGTATTTTATATATTTGAGCCACATTAATAAAGCTGGATGTGAACAGATTTAATCATTTCCAAAATAAATGTAATTCTGAAAATCCAGCTAGTCCAGAAAAGATGTTATATCCTATGAAAGAAGAGACTCAATAATGTAAACCTCAATGGATAGGTTTCAAATGTGCTACCAGGATTCAGAACAGCTTATTTATTTCAATTACACACAATTGAATTAAGAGAATTTACGAGACAATCATTCACTATCATTTTTATTAGCTGTAAATTGCATTTAAAGCAGCCTCTGAGCTTTACCTTGTGGGTGTCACAGCTGTGACATGAAAACTCTTTGTACTTTGACGGAATGCAATTATTCAACATACACTTGCGAATACAATGTACATTAGTATTACAGATGAACTTAAACTTGTGACAATTTATAGTTTAGTTAAACTTTTACAAAATTATTAGCTGTTCTTTTAATGTATGACTTAATTCCATCACATTTATTTAGTACTTTTGACAGTAAACATGATCACAAAGCAGCTTAACAAAAATCCATATGTATATGAGGGTTAAATTGAGATACCTAAAGAACAAGCCAAAGGCAACAGTGATAAGGAAAAACTCCTTTAGATGGCTTGAGGAAGAAACCTTAACAAAAACCAAATTTAAAATAGAAACATCTCCTCGTCTAGATACCCAATTATGATGCAAAAATGTGTCATGACTCTTGTATAATCAAAGAATATTGACTGGTATTTGAATTAATTTAACATGGTAATATTATTTCTGTAGCAATGCAGTTAAGTAGGCCAGCACTTTTCAGCTATGTTTGGCATCTTGTCTCACCTGTCCCATCTGTAAGTAGGTCCTGAGACACTGCCGAACACTCAGCACCCGCTCAAGATCAGCTCGAGCCTCTTTCAGGTCCTGACGATCAGGAATCCCACTTAGTCCCTGCTTGGCCTGGTCTAAGACCCTAACATAGTTTGTGAGTTTAAGCTGAGGAAGGAAAGGAAAACAGCTGTTACTCAAATTTGTACTGATTACGTAGACATGCAGAATGTTTAGAATTTAAAGAAATTTAATAAACATTCAATAGGTTGATTCATAATAAAGGAGTAATTGATATTATTTCTTTATCGCATAAATATAAAAATAAACTTTAGGTCTTGAGCTCTTTAATGCCTTAACTGCACAATAATGGATTATATTCAGTATTGGAATGAAAAAGCAGAAAATATTTTGGTGAGCAGAAGTTTTGTGAACAGATAGACAAAGTAAATAACTCTTAATATTTGGTTACATATCTTTTTATCTTTTACTTGCAATAACTGAATCAATCTAGTGACCCACTTGCATACATTTTTCTTTAGCAACTTTGATCTCAAATATCTTCAGGATAGCATGAAAAAAACAAGCAAACCTGGGACTGTATGTCAATATACTTTGTGGTATTTGAAAGATATACACACCTTAGCTCGATTGCAATATGCTTTCCAGTTTAGCTCTGCATCAGGCAGCACATTCAGGGCCATGTTACAGATGCCCATCGACATCTCATTTTTGCCCGACAGGAAAAACACATTGGCTAACCGATTCAGTGTGATTGCATCATCTGTGGCCAGTTTAATTCCCTGTAAACACAACCAAAGAAAGTATTTTCTTAAATATAAAAAATTTGGATTAGGAATTCCTGATAAATAAATAACATACCAGGCATTTTCTTTTCTATAAAATGTATAGTTATACCTGTATATTCATTCAGTTCTAAAACATTCAGAAACAGAGGTAACTGAAATTTTTGGTAGTCTTTTTATTTGTATATTTGAAATGGTCCAGGGTGCAAAATTATTATTTTGAAAAGCCATTTCTCTGTTTCATCCCAAGTTCTTGTTCTTTTTAGTGTGTTTAAAATTGTACAAATTTACAACTACTCTCAGATCTACACTATTGTAACAGTACTTCAGTATAGTATTAATCACACCTTTTCTACAGTACAACTAGGCTTATGTAAATAGAAACACTAAATAATTCCTTTAATGCAAAGACAAAATACAAAACAAGTGTAGCAAATTTAAATGTCACTTCTTTTATTTGCTAAAACAGCGGTCCTTTTTTGGAGCTGAAATAAAAGTCTGTGCCCAATTTCCTGTCTAGTGGGTCATATTGTAAGAAATTGTGTATGTGTCAAACATATCATACAACCCTTTAAAGCTAGGACAAAATCTATGCATCACTTATACCAGGAGGTTAGCTTAAATTCTGTTACTCAGCTCATCAACAACTATCTACAGAGGTACATGGATTGCATAGCTTCTGATACATTTGGATTAAAATACAGTACCGATCCATAGCATGACAGTGGCTCAGATCCAGACAGGCCACAGTCATGAATTGACATTGGGACAGTGGAGAACTCATCTTTCCTCTCAAGCATGAGACCAATATAACACCAGGCAAGTGCTAAAAACAGAGACAGTTGAGTCAGCATTAAGATGAGGTATGGAGAAGAGGCAATCATGTAATTAGAAGTAGATCGGCAGGTCTGGGACACATAGGCTCTTAATAAGAGCACGTCAACCTCCCACATAATTCACCCTGACTTTTAAAAGGCCTTTATATATATATATATATATATATATATATATATATATATATATATATATATATATATATATATATATATATATATATATATATATATATATAAAATTCCTGATAAATATGTATATATATATATATATATATATACAGTGAGGAAAATAAGTATTTGAACACCCTGCTATTTTGCAAGTTCTCCCACTTAGAAATCATGGAGGGGTCTGAAATTGTCATCATAGGTGCATGTCCACTGTGAGAGACATAATCTAAAAAAATATATCCAGAAATCACAATATATGATTTTTAAACTATTTATTTGTATGATACAGCTGCAAATAAGTATTTGAACACCTGTCTATCAGCTAGAATTCTGACCCTCAAAGACCTGTTAGTCTGCCTTTAAAATGTCCACCTCCACTACATTTATTATCCTAAATTAGATGCACCTGTTTGAGGTCGTTAGCTGCATAAAGACACCTGTCCACCCCATACAATCAGTAAGAATCCAACTACTTACATGGCCAAGACCAAAGAGCTGTCCAAAGACACTAGAGACAAAATTGTACACCTCCACAAGGATGGAAAGGGCTACGGGGAAATTGCCAAGCAGCTTGGTGAAAAAAGGTCCACTGTTGAAGCAATCATTAGAAAATGGAAGAAGCTAAACATGACTGTCAATCTCTTTTGGACTGGGGCTCCATGCAAGATCTCACCTCGTGGGGTCTCAATGATCCTTAGAAAGGTGAGAAATCAGCCCAGAACTACACGGGAGGAGCTGGTCAATGACCTGAAAAGAGCTGGGACCACCGTTTCCAAGGTTACTGTTGGTAATACACTAAGACGTCATGGTTTGAAATAATGCATGGCACGGAAGGTTCCCCTGTTAAAACCAGCACATGTCCAGGCACGTCTTAAGTTTGCTAATGACCATTTGGATGATCCAGAGAAGTCATGGGAGAAAGTCAT
Organism: Silurus aristotelis; assembly: GCF_946808225.1. NCBI lineage: Eukaryota > Metazoa > Chordata > Actinopteri > Siluriformes > Siluridae > Silurus > Silurus aristotelis. Next base: position 11,592,630 of record NC_139575.1, read on the forward strand.
ATGGTCAGATGAGACCAAAATAGAACTTTTGGGTCATAATTCCACTAAACGTGTTTGAAGGAAGAAGACTGATGAGTACCATCCCAAGAACACCATCCCTACTGTGAAGCATGGGGGTGGTAGCATCATGCTTTGGGGGTGTTTTTCCGCACATGGGACAGGGCGACTGCACTGTATTGAGGAGAGGATGACTGGGGCCATGTATTGCGAGATTTTGGGGAACAACCTCCTTCCCTCAGTTAGAGCATTGAAGATGGGTTGAGGCTGGGTCTTCCAACATGACAATGACCCGAAGCACACAGCCAGGATAACCAAGGAGTGGCTCTGTAAGAAGCATATCTAGGTTCTGGTGTGGCCTAGCCAGTCTCCAGACCTAAACCCAATAGAGAATCTTTGGAGGGAGCTCAAACTCCGTGTTTCTCAGCGACAGGCCAGAAACCTGACTGATCTAGAGAAGATCTGTGTGGAGGAGTAGGCCAAAATCCCCCCTGCAGTGTGTGCAAACCTGGTGAAAAACTACAGGAAACGTTTGACCTCTGTAATTGCAAACAAACAAATATTAACATTGACTTTCTCAGGTGTTCAAATACTTATTTGCAGCTGTATCATACAAATAAATAGTAAAAATATCATACATTGTGATTTCTGGATTTTTTTTTTAGATTATGTCTCTCACAGTTGACATGCACCTACGATGACAATTTCAGACCCCTCCATGATTTTTAAGTGGGAGAACTTGCAAAATAGCAGGGTGTTCAAATACTTATTTTCGTCACTGTATATATATATATATATATATATATATATATATATATATATATATATATATATATATATATATATATATATATATATATATATATATATATATATATATATATATATATATATATATATACAGTGAGGAAAATAAGTATTTGAACACCCTGCTATTTTGCAAGTTCTCCCACTTAGAAATCATGTAGGGGTCTGAAATTGTCATTGTAGGTGCATGTCCACTGTGAGAGACATAATCTAAAAAATAAAAATTCCAGAAATCACAATATATGATTTTTAAACTATTTATTTGTATGATACAGCTGCAAATAAGTATTTGAACACCTGTCTATCAGCTAGAATTCTGACCCTCAAAGACCTGTTAGTCTGCCTTTAAAATGTCCACCTCCACTACATTTATTATCCTAAATTAGATGCACCTGTTTGAGGTCGTTAGCTGCATAAAGACACCTGTCCACCCCATACAATCAGTAAGAATCCAACTACTAACATGGCCAAGACCAAAGAGCTGTCCAAAGACACTAGAGACAAAATTGTACACCTCCACAAGGCTGGAAAGGGCTACGGGGAAATTGCCAAGCAGCTTGGTGAAAAAAGGTCCACTGCTGGAGCAATCATTAGAAAATGGAAGAAGTTAAACATGGCTGTCAATCCCCCCCCGGACTGGGGCTCCATGCAAGATCTCACCTCGTGGGGTCTCAATGATCCTAAGGAAGGTGAGAATCAGCCCAGAACTACACGGGAGGAGCTGGTCAATGACCTGAAAAGAGCTGGGACTACCGTTTCCAAGGTTACTGTTGGTAATACACTAGGACGTCATGGTTTGAAATCATGCATGGCACGGAAGGTTCCCCTGCTTAAACCAGCACATGTCCAGGCATGTCTTAAGTTTGCCGATGACCATTTGGATGATCCAGAGGAGTCATGGGAGAAAGTCATGTGGTCAGATGAGACCAAAATAGAACTTTTGGGTCATAATTCCACTAAACGTGTTTGGAGGAAGAAGAATGATGAGTACCATCCCAAGAACACCATCCCTACTGTGAAGCATGGGGGTGGTAGCATCATGTTTTGGGGGTGTTTTTCTGCACATGGGACAGGGCGACTGCACTGTATTAAGGAGAGGATGACCGGGGCCATGTATTGGGAGATTTTGGGGGAACAACCGCCTTCCCTCAGTTAGAGCATTGAAGATGGGTCGAGGCTGGGTCTTCCAACATAACAATGATCCGAAGCACACAGCCAGGATAACCAAGGAGTGGCTCTGTAAGAAGCATATCAAGGTTCTGGCGTGGCCTAGCCAGTCTCCAGACCTAAACCCAATATAGAATCTTTGGAGGAAGCTCAAACTCCGTGTTTCTCAGCAACAGGCCAGAAACCTGACTGATCTAGAGAAGATCTGTGTGGAGGAGTGGGCCAAAATCCCTCCTGCAGTGTGTGCAAACCTGGTGAAAAACTACAGGAAACGTTTGACCTCTGTAATTGCAAACAAAGGCTACTGTACCAAATATTAACATTGACTTTCTCAGGTGTTCAAATACTTATTTGCAGCTGTATCATACAAATAAATAGTTAAAAAAAAATACATTGTGATTTCTGGATTTTTTTTTTTAGATTATGTCTCTCACAGTGGACATGCACCTACAATGACAATTTCAGACCCCTCCATGATTTCTAAGTGGGAGAACTTGCAAAATAGCAGGGTGTTCAAATACTTATTTTCCTCACTGTATATATATAATAAGCTATTGAGTCATACATAAGCTGCAGCCAAGGCAAATAAGAAACAAAAGTAAACAACCAAAGTAAATGCTAAAGCTATTGTTGGTGATCATAATAATAATACATGTATGTTTACCTTTGAGGTGTATCGTGTCTGATTTAAGAGTCTCTGCTAGCAGTGTAAGACCTTTACTGAAGTGTACAAGCTTGGTATTCTCTAAATCCTTTGAATCATTAACAATACCAATGAATCTATAAAGACAAAAAAACATTTAAGAATGTAGTGTTTGTCTGAGGAAACTTATTTACTCGTCTATAATCAAAGCAAACACTATTTTTAACATTTGAGGTAAAAACGGTTACATAAAAAATTTACAATTTCATACTTTATGTGAATTGTTGCCATGTTGAAATACCAGCTCCACTTCTCTTCTTGTGGTAACTGTAAAAATCAATTTATAGTTAATGTGTGAATTGCTGTACACGTTATATATAAATAAATATTATATGTAATTATTATTTTTCTAAAACACAAACATCTTACCAGTTCAGCTCCATAACGAAGAGCCCGGTTATATAAGGTAAGTGCGGTGGTCAGTCTTTCCTGCAGGTCTTCCTCTTTCTCTAGCTCCACATCATGGAGATGGGCGAAAGCCTGCTCTGTCAGGCATCTTGCTGCCCTGATCCTGCTCTCAGTTGGGCTCTTGTTGTTTTCCAGATCCATAAGTGCTTTCACACGTTCTAGACACTCACTCTCCTCACCATCCCGTCTGAGCCGCTCATATACATGAGCTAGGTTGGCCCAGGCATTGAGGTTTTCTGGATCTTCCTGGCAGATGCCACGGAAAACCTCCTCTGCACCTTCCAACTCATCAAGATGGTAGGCAAGCATTCCAAGCATGTTTCGTATAGCATACTGCAATCTACCTGTCTCAGCCTCAAGCTCAGCCCGTAGGTTCTCCTGCTTCATCTGTGTGTCACGGAGACGATGTGTGTTTGGCTCACTTGGCTCAATGTTTAGATTTAGAAGCAGGTGAAAATGTCCGGGGATAAAGTCCAAGCCTTCAATCAGATATTCTAAGTCCTCTTCTGTGGTCTCTTCCATGGTTGTCTCTACACTATCAAACACACTAATACTGACAATGTCAGACAGTTAAAATGCTGATGTCGTCACTGGGACAGGAAATTCAGGTTTACCATAGTGAAGCAACACCTGGGAGGGGAGGAGTGAAGAGTAATGTGGTTTAACAAGTGCTTTTCCCTTTAAGTTTAGCTTTCCTACAGTCATGAGTATACAGTACAATACATGGAGTTAGAGTGGATGAGTTAAGACACGTGTGTGAATAGAAATGCGTGATTGATGACACACCTGCTTTGTCAGAAACAATTCTGTATTGTTCCTAAACAACCCTAAGGAAATCCCATTTCCAAACCAAACATTTTTTGAGTCTTTACATAATCACATTAAACACCTTTGTAGATGAAAAAAGCTATTTTAAGCAAAAACTTAACTCATAAGCCACTTTAATTATTAAGATATACAGGTCAGGAAATGCTACAATACATGGTGAAGAACGCAAATATTCAAGGTTTTGTATGATCCTAAAAAAATACTGCAGCTGTGATTTTATCACAGGCTCGAGTTGTAGAGATTCTGAGAAATACTTTTCTATAAAGGTTTACACAATGAAAAGAAAAATAAAGCAAATATGTTTTAAAAGTTTATTTTTCATATCTGCAATTTATTTTGCCACATTCTAATCCCACCACTAGAAACCCGTTGACATGCAAAACGTTTGCCTAATGAAGAAGGGATCAGTGATCAATGCGTGATCAGCAGAATGAGACACATTTGGTCCATAATCCATCTTTTTGTAAACAGCATGACTAAATAATTTGTTAACCTATTAGACGGTTGACCTGAGATCAAGGCTTCTGGTTTGGAAGGAGCCGTTTTACGAAGATTTTTTGTGCTGGTCATGTTTAAACTATTATTTTGTTATGCTAAATGGGATTATGCATATTATACTGGTTATTTGTACTTTAAAAAAAAAATAAAAGTGACAATTGCACCTTAACCCAGTGAAAACAGGTTTTCCAATTTTCCTTAACATTAAAATCAGTTTTCAGAATGAGAGCAGATGCGCAATATGTGCTTTGTGTAATTGTTTTATCAATGACCTAAAAGACAACATGTCCATATATAATACAGTATAAAGTCCGACATATTTCAACCCAGCCATTAGGGGGGCACAAGCCAGTGTACTCTTAGTGCCGGTCCCAAGCCCGGGTAAATGGGGAGGGTTGCGTTAGGAAGGGCATCCAGCGTAAAACATGTGCCAAATCAAATATGCGGATCACAAATGAGAATTTCATACCGGATCGGTCGAGGCCCGGGTTAACAACGACCGCCACAGGTATCGTTAGCCGACAGGGTACCGGTGGAAATTGGGCTACTGTTGGCCGAAGGAGGAGAAGGAGAGGAGGAAGGCGTCTACAGAGACGGCAGGAAAAGGAGCAGTGTAGGAGAGTAGAGGTTCGGGTTGGTACTTTAAATGTTGGTACTATGACGGGTAAAGGGAGAGAGATAGCTGATATGATGGAGAGGAGAAAGGTAGATGTGTTGTGTGTTCAGGAGACCAAGTGGAAAGGGAGTAAGGCCAGGAACATTGGAGGTGGGTTTAAACTGTTTTATCATGGTGTGGATGGGAAGAGAAATGGTGTAGGGGTGATTCTGAAGGAAGCGTACAGTAAGAGTGTAGTGGAGGTGAAGAGAGTTTCTGATAGGGTGATGATCGTGAAGGTGGAAGTTGAAGGGATGATGATAAATGTCATCAGTGCCTATGCTCCACAAGTTGGCTGTGAGATGGAGGAGAAAGAAAGATTCTGGAGTGAATTAGATGAAGTGGTAGATGGTGTACCTAGGAAAGAACGATTGGTGATTGGGGCAGACTTTAATGGGCATGTAGGTGAAGGGAACAGAGGTGATGAGGAGGTGATGGGTAGGTATGGTTTTAAGGAGAGGAATGTGGAAGGGCAGATGGTGGTAGATTTTGCTAAAAGGATGGAAATGGCAGTGGTGAACACGTATTTTAAGAAGAAGGAGGATCATAGGGTGACGTATAAGAGTGGAGGAAGGTGCACACAGGTGGATTATCTTCTGTGTAGGAGATGCAACCTGAAGGAGATTGGAGACTGTAAGGTGTTGGCGGGGGACAGTGTAGCTAGACAGCATCGGATGGTGGTCTGTAGGATGGTTTTGGAGGCGAAGAAGAAGAGGAGGAAAGTAAGGTTTGAAAGAAGAATAAGATGGTGGAAACTGAAGGAGGAAGAGTGTAGTGTGAGGTTCAGGGAAGAGGTCAGACAGGGGCTCGGTGGTGGTGAAGAGGTGCCGGATGATTGGGCAACTACTGCAGGAGTGATGAGGGAGGCAGCTAGAAAAGTACTTGGTGTGACATCTGGAAATAGAAAGCAAGACAAGGAGACGTGGTGGTGGAATGAGGAAGTGCAGGAGAGCATTAGGGGGAAGAGGTTGGCAAAACAGAAGTGGGATCGACAGAGTGATGAGAAAAGTAGGCAGGAGTACAAGGAGATGCGGCAGCAGGTTAAAAGGGATGTGGCGAAAGCCAAGGAAAAGGCATATGAGGAACTGTATAAGAGGTTGGACACTAAGGAAGGAGAAAAGGATTTATACCGATTGGCCAAGCAGAGGGACCGAGCTGGGAAGGATGTACTGCAAGTTAGAGCAATAAAGGATGGAGAGGGAAATGTGTTGACTAGTGAGGAGAGTGTGTTGAGAAGATGGAGGGAGTATTTTGAGCAGCTGATGAATGAGGAAAATCAGAGAGAGAGAAGGTTGGAGGATGTGGAGTTAGTGAAGCAGGATGTAGATAGGATTAGTAAGGAGGAAGTGAGAGCAGCGATTAAGAGGATGAAGAATGGAAAGTCGGTTGGACCAGATGACATACCGGTAGAAGCGTGGAGATGTTTAGGAGAGATGGCAGTGGAGTTTTTAACCAGATTGTTTAACAGGATTCTGGAAGGGGAGAGGATGCCTGAGGAATTAAGAAGGAGTGTGCTGGTACCGATCTTTAAGCATAAGGGAGATGTGCAGACCTGCAGTAACTACAGGGGAATTAAGTTGATCAGTCACACCATGAAGTTATGGGAAAGAGTAGTGGAAGCCAGGTTGAGAGAAGAGGTGACCATCTGTGAGCAACAGTATGGTTTCATGCCGAGGAAGAGCACCACAGATGCCTTATTTGCTTTAAGGATGTTGATGGAGAAGTATAGAGAAGGACAGAAGGAGCTGCATTGTGTTTTTGTGGATTTAGAGAAAGCGTACGACAGGGTGCCGAGAGAGGAGTTGTGGTATTGTATGAGGAAGTCAGGTGTGTCAGAGAAGTATGTGAGGGTGGTGCAGGACATGTATGAGGACAGTGTGACGGCAGTAAAGTGTGCAGTAGGTACGACAGACTGGTTCAGGGTGAAGGTTGGACTGCATCAAGGATCGGCCCTGAGCCCTTTCCTGTTTGCAGTGGTGATGGACAGGTTGACGGACGAGGTCAGACAGGAGTCTCCCTGGACTATGATGTTTGCAGATGATATTGTGATTTGTGGTGAGAGTAGAGAGCAGGTTGAGAAGAGCCTGGAGAGGTGGAGATATGCGCTGGAGAGAAGGGGAATGAAAGTCAGTAGGAGTAAGACAGAGTACATGTGTGTGAATGAGAGGGAGGGCAGTGGAGTGATGCGGTTGCAGGGAGAAGAGGTGGAGAAGGTGGAGGAGTTCAGGTACCTGGGGTCAACAGTGCAAAGTAATGGAGAGTGTGTTAGGGAAGTAAAGAAAAGAGTGCAGGCAGGGTGGAGTGGGTGGAGAAGAGTGACAGGAGTGATTTGTGATAGAAGAGTATCTGCAAGAATGAAAGGGAAAGTTTATAGGACTGTGGTGAGACCTGCGATGTTGTATGGATTAGAGACAGTGGCATTGAGTAAAAGACAGGAGGTGGAGCTGGAGGTAGCAGAGCTGAAGATGTTGAGGTTTTCGTTGGGAGTGACGAGGATGGACAAGATTAGAAATTAGTTTATTAGAGGGACAGCACATGTAGGATGTTTTGGTGACAAGGTGAGGGAGGCGAGATTGAGATGGTTTGGACATGTGCAGAGAAGGGACATGAATTATATTGGTAGAAAAATGCTGAAGATGGAGCCACCAGGTAGGAGGAAAGGAGGAAGGCCAAGGAGGAGGTTCATGGATGTGGTGAGGGAAGACATGCAGGTAGTTGGTGTAAAAGAGGCAGATATAGAGGACAGGGGGGGATGGAGACGGATGATCCGCTGTGGCGACCCCTAATGGGAGCAGCCGAAAGAAGAAGAAGAAGAAAGTCCGACATATTTCAATGACCAAGTAATTTCAATCCAAAAATAAATCTTCTAGACTCTGACCACTAGAGGTCACTCTAGTATTGTAATAAGTAGCACCCTGAAACCATGCCTGTTTGAAAGCAAATACTGAAAAATGCCTTCATCCAGATAAATTATGATGTTTATATTGTTCCACGGAAATGTAATCAAGAATTGTTAGCTTCATAATGCAGCAACAATGCAAATACAGCCAGAACTACTCATAAAGCTCTGTCTTTATGTTGGAGTAATTGAATCCGAGCTGATCCTATCTGTTTCCTAAAGCAGGAAAAGTCTTTAATGTCTGTACTGAGAGATTATCTTTTCCCCCTCTGTTTTGTTTTTCTCTATGATTACTTTTCCATTGTGTTACCTGCAGACATTTAATGATATTATGTAACTTAACTCTATTACTCTTCAGGCTCTTCGGTCTGCTGTCCCTATTTATTTACATATTTGACAGACCCATTCATCAAGTGAGTATGACATTATGAGCATATTATTAACAATTCCTAGGTAGACATTCATTTGAAAGCAGTAAACTCTTTCTAATTGAGTTTCAAGAAAAAGTGTGTGTGTGTGTGTGTGTGTGTGTGTGTGTGTGTGTGTGTGTGTGTGTGTGTGTGTGTGTGTGTGTGTGTGTGTGTGTGTGTGTGTCCACTAACAGATTGTTACTTAATGCTTCTCTGTTTTGTCTTTGGAATCTTTCTGTATTGTTCAGGAGCAATTCACCAATCTGTTTGCCTGAAATATGAACACACAAAATTCCTTTTTATATTTTGTAAAATCCTCAAGAACACAAAGAGCTCTATAATACGAATTATATATAGATTCATTCTACAACAAAAAACAACAATTTTTTCAAAAAAATGTTTTTAAATACATGCTTAATTAGTTACATATACTCCAACCTGCATTCGTTGAAGTCTACGTGACAGTCACATCAAGCACTCCAAACCTCTCATGTGATGTTTCAGGGACGGATGCTGTGTCTAGCTTTAGGGAACTAGGCTATATTGCATCAGGTACTGAAAGCAGTATGACCTTGGAGTGAAAATGAGGTAGAAAAAATATGAGACTATTAAGAGAGGTAAGGCTGCTATGAAAAAAAAAAACAAATAGAAACAAGGAAATCAATTTTGGAGCATACTTTTGAAACTGTTGCAATAATTCAGGACTTTTTGTGTCAGACATTAGCAGAGGAACAGGTATAGAAATTATAAACTGCAAATGTCCAGCATAATTTGGTGGCATCTGTGCTCAAACAGCTGGGACAAAATGTTTAGTTTAGCAGGTTCAATTGGTGGTAAATCAAACTAATTACAAAACAGGGTTGGACTCATAAAAATGTATGTTCTGTGTACAGGGGTGATTATACAAACTCAATATTACAATAACAACTGTAAATGAATTAGTAGCCTGGGACCCTGTAACAAGCAGATTTCATGCCCAGGCTGTAAGTTTAAATTTGTAGTTGCCCACATGATGTGAATGTGAATCCTTTATTGTCATTCTGCAAGTGCAAGTAGGTATTCAGTTTTCCATTAAGCTGTTTTGTATATTATAAAAATACATAAAAAATGTTTTTATTGCAGATAGAGATATATACTGCACACCTGTATTTTGTACTGTGTGTGCAGATATTCACTGTATTTCCTTAAGTTCACAAAGCACATGTATGTATCAGCCACTTAATGTGCAGCACAAAGGTGCTGCTTACTACATTCAGTCAGCTCAGTTAGACACATCAACACAAAATACAGGCACTAGTTGAATATTATCTGTTACATGGTGCAATGAGCCAAGGAATTCACGGACATTGACCTATAAATGATGACTTAGAAAAAAAAATTCCTACACAGTGTTCTAGATAATGATACTGTGCTTCAATTTTCCAAAATTCTTGGTCATATGTTTATACATTATGTTATCTTCCAATGTTCAGCCTGATCAATGAGGATTCACAGTGAGGCATGGGCTCACATTAGAGTGTCCCAGTGTCTAGGCAATGCATTAATATTCAGTCCTATGTGTTAAGTGTAGGCCTATATTTATTGCAAATTAACTACAATGTGATACAGTAATCATTTGAAAATGATTTCATTCCTACCACTTCTCTCTAGCATTAGTTGTATTATAATAAATATTTAATATTTTATTAACAGTACCAGTCAAAAGTTTGGACACACCTTCTCCTTCAGTGGTTTTTCTTTATTTTCCTTATTTTAAACATTGTGCATTAATTCTGAAGACATCCAAACTATGGAGGAACCTGTATGGAATTATGAATAAAAAAAAAATGTGTTGAATATCCCAGAAAATGTTTTTCAATTCTTCAACGTAGCCACCAAATGCTTTGCTTTGATGACAACTTTGCACACTTTTGGCATTCTTTCAGTCAATCTTATGAGGAAGTCACCTGGAATAGTTTTCCAACAATCTTGAGAAGTTCCCAGAGGTGTTGAGTGCTTGTTGGCTGCTTTTTTTTTTTTTTTTAATAACTCTCTGATCTAACTCATCTCAAACCATCTTAAGTGGATTTAGATCGGGTAATTACGAAGGTCATGTAATACAGCATTCCATTCCTCTCCTTCTTGAACACCTTTTTATATACACAAGACAACCGAATGTCCTAAAACACATTAAGAAGGCAAGAAATGTCAATAATGAACACTTAAAAAAGGCACACATGTGAACTTAGAACCATTCCAGGTGACTACTATTAATGAATCTGTTGAGAGAATGCCATGCGTTTGCCAAACTGTCATCAAAGCTAAATGTAGTTATTTGGGTAATCTAAAAATTAGGGCTGTCAATCAAGTAAAATATTTAATCGCGATTAATCACATGGTTGCCACGAGCTAAATCGTGATTAATCGCAACTTAATCGAAAAATTTTGTCTGTTCTAAATGTAGCTTAAATTAATACTTTTCAAGTTTTTAATACTCTAATCAACATAGGCATGGGCAAATATGGATGTTTTAAGCAATTGTATGTTTTTACATTTACAAAATATTCTTGTAAGTGTTTTAAAGTAATTATGGTGTTTTAAATTGTGTGAATCTTCAGGGCACCAAAGAGAACTTTAGCTATAATTCCACATACACGGTTTTAATCACAGGATGTGTGCATTACAAGATTTTGGTGCTTGATTTGAGACTTGGCGCATCAGTAAATTATTTTACTAAAACAAATATTTTACAATTATTTTTTGGTGGAGTTTTTTTTTTTATTATTTATTTTTTTTTATTTTGTACATCAGAATAAAAAGAGGACGTCCTAAATAAATGTGTGTTGCGTGGCAGGTTTTAATTTTGCCTCTTTTATATTTTTTTATTTTTATCAACAAAAAAAAAAAGAATGTGTGCTGCATTATTTGTTCGTTAATAAGATTAGTGCTTTTTTTTGTTTACTATATAATTCCATCTGTGTTCATTTATACTTTGGATATCTTTATTATTAATGTGCAATGTTGCAAATAATAAAAAAATAATGAAAAAAACGCTGAAGGAAAAGGGGTGTCCAAAAATGTGTTTGGTACAGTGTGTACATACATATATTACTCTAAGTCAGTGCTTCTCAATTATTTTCTGTTACGCCTGCCCTAGAAAGACGTAAACATTTCGCGCGCCCCAACTCTGTGCCGCGACTGTAAATAGTATAATTTGTCTATAAAACTGTTATAAGTACACCTCTGCATAACATTGTATCTTTGTTAACATTAAAGAAAACAAAAAGAAAGAAATATTGATCAACTGACAACAAAGAATAACTTTATTAACATTGTATTTTACTATTATACTATTTGAGAAGGACTGCTCTAATTGAAAAGTATGTTTGTGTGTGATTACGGTAGTATTTAATTTTTGTTGAGAGAGATATAGAGGGTGGGGTTATACTAGGAGGTATACGGTAATTAACTCAGTGCAGTGTATGTGAGTGTTTTCAGCTCTGGCTGTCATGCAGGTGGAATTTGCGTCTTGGCTTCTCACTCTGCACTGGGGCACAACAGCAACTGACCATCAGATTCAGAGGATTAGTGATTTCCTATCAGATTTTAGACATTATTAATTCTCCATTTGCTGTTAATCCGCTTTTCTACTGGCATATGATGCTAAACTAACAAGGGTGTAATTATTGCTGCTGCTGCTGCGCACCTGAGGATGGACATTAGATCTAAAAGAAATCAACAGAAGACTGTTTTATTCTTGTCACTGCGTAATTCTTGCCATTTATCGTGAATGGTGCAACGCGTTTAATAGAATGATGAACGAGTGGTGAGAATGGGCTCTGTAAGCGCGTGTGAATGATCCTGGTCTGAAACCAGCCTTCCAGCATCGACCTTACAACACGATCTTAGAAATCGTCGTGAAAAGCGGTTCTTGATTTTTATTTTTTTTAAGACCACATTATCATCATCATGGAAGAAGTTAGTGGCAGTGAATGTGTGCCCGATCTGAAGGAGCTGGAAGTGAAGATAGGGAGGAAGACGCCTGAAGGTTTGCTCAGGTGGATGCGGCAGGAAGCAGCGCAACGCGGCGAGACGAGCAAAGTCATCCGGCACGAGAGCGCAGAGTGCGGGGAACATGGACTGGATGAGAAGATCAGGAAACTCAAAGTCGAGATGGTGAGACTAGTGTCTGGTCTGGTATCTTGATGTGCATCCTTACTGGCTGTTTTTATTCTTCAGCATGAAACTTTGTGCACAAAATGCTTTCATTTGAGTTGCAATCCGGATTACAACCAGCACTAAACAGTTTAACAGCTTTTTACAATCAGAAAGAAAACATTTCACATTACTTCCGTTGAGTCTCAGATACCAGTCTGATCTCTACAAAGTAGATCCATCAACCAGAACACCAGGATTAAATGTGCCCAGTAGCCCATCTGTTGTAATTTAGATCTTGTCATCCATCCTATCTGCTTTTCATCAGAAGAGGAAGACCACTATAAAACCACCGCTGGTCTGATGTATGGATGGTAGACTGCTCTCAGTCATATGTGGGTAAAGGTAGCAGTCCAAGCACCAAAAAAGACCTTTGGGGTCCAAAGGGAATCCCAGGCAACCAACACTGTCTTGCAAGTTAGTGGGGATAAGAGGCAATAACCTGTCAGAGGGGGCCACATTTTCTGCCTGCAACCTTGGTATAGAGTGGACTATCAAAACACCAGAGGTTTCCCTAGGTTAGCTGTGTTCTTGTTGAATACTCATGTTGGAGCACAGCCTCCATTTGCTGTTGAATCAGCAGAAGGGCTCAAGGTTGCCATGCAACAACAGATCCTTTAGAACTGAATGGGTTGGGATGCTTCTGTGCCACAATGTGTGAGTGTGTTATAATTTGCTAATATTATCTAGAATTATTAGTCAGGAATCGTACAAAGTAGACACCTGTCTTTTTTATTTATTTATTTACATTATTTTTAACTCTGCTTTGACAATTTTGGTTCTCTGATTGATCTGACTCACTTATGGAACACATGGCTCTGCAATCCAACCTCCTGGATTAAAAATTTAACCGTAATAATATGGAGAATAATAATTTATTTCAGGATATGTACATTACAATATTAAGTGGGAATCTGCCCATTAAAATAAGGGATTGTACACACTGTGTTAGTTAACACAGTTAATCATTCGCTCTCACAACAGATTTTCAGGCCGATATAGGCATTAGACAGCAATAGGCATTTCAAACGAAGGTGAAGCAACGCTTTATTTAAAAATCAAACTATTTGACTGCGCAGTTGTGGGTTTCTGGGCCAGATGAATGTCATTGCGTTGAAGTAAGAGCTAAGAAAATCTTGAGAGTTAATTTTAGAGTCTAAAATCTGGAGTATGTTGTAGCTGGCTCAAAACATGAAATTCAAAGAGGTGTTAGTGGAAACGAATCAGAATCAACTGGAGAGAAAGTGAAAACATTACGTGTATGAAAATATTAAAGAACAGGACCATGATGATTGATTATAATTAGTGTATGACCTAGATACACCTCATGCACACACAGCTGTGATGGCTATATAGAAAATTAAAGAACACCACCATGATCGCTGACCAAAATGTACAGCCACTTGTAAATTGTACAAAATTAATGTCTGGGTTGAGTTACATAAAAAACAATAAGCAGATTGTAATGTTCTTAAGTCTGTACCAGAGATTAGTCTGCACCATAGTGATAGAAAGAAATGAAGAGTATGGCAACTCATTTGTGAAACATAGTGGCATGAACCTTTAGGCTGGGATTGAACTAAGGATTTTCCTGACATGAACAATTTCATATAAACATACGAAAATCACCAATCATAACCCCTTTCTGTACAAGTAGACATTCAATTTTTTTTTATTTTGTATAGCTGGTATATATGTATTGATATCTACAGTCTTTATCTGAGCTGCTTTCTTTACCATCTTATATATCTTATATATATATACATAGGATATATATATATATATATATATATATATATATATATATATATATATATAGCTCACATTCCACAAACCAGTCCACCCACATACTGTAAATAAAAGGTGCAGTACTTATTACTGTTCTGCACCAGTGTATCACAGCTCTACACATTGCAAAGCTGTAGATACAACACCTGATTTACATACATTCATACTTACAGTACTACTTAATAGGAAATACTATATACTATAATTACTATATAATCAAACCAGATTCAGAACGGCAAAGAACTAATTTATGTAAAATTGGTTTTAATGTGATTTATATATTTTTGTGCATTGATAGGATTAATGCTTATAAATATAAAATATTTATTAAATATATATTTCAAAAGATATTTGAAATCTGGGGATGCATACATCCATTTTGTAAAAGGAAAGAATGTCTAATTCATAGAATGTTTTTCAATAACTAACGAAATGCACATGATCCATCAGATTCTCACATAATTCTACAGGTAAATGGCTCAAAGAAAAATAAGCCCTGGATGTTACCATACTCTTGAATGAGTGGGAAAGATGTCAAGAGCCAGTGGAAACCCATTATAAATATTGCATCTGTCAGCCTTATTTTCGATTAGTCTGGACATCAGTATTGATTAGGCTGTTTGAAGATCAGAAGGATCTCTGCCGCTCCAGTTTGTTTGTTGTATTGTACACCGGGTCATGTTGTGGTTTTAGATTAGTGGTTTTTAATCCTAATCTTGTGGAACATAGTCTTTACAAATTGTGGTGTTTGGTTTTGACTCAGCTCATGAAAAGCTTGGTAATTATCTGACAGTTTGCATTTTACCAGTACGCTTCCTCTTCAGTGCATTCTCACCTATGGTGCAGTTTCTTACTCCCTCACATATTAGCACTGTGCTGTTAGAAAACATAAAAATGTGCTGAGCAGAGCTGGGAAGAGGAACTACAGTTTAATTCATGGGTAAAAAGGTAAGCTGAGAAGATCTGCAGGCCATTAGAGACTTTACATTCATGTTGAAATACCGATATAATTATAATAATAAGAATGATCATAATCATCATGATCATCATCATAATCATACATGATACATTTTGTATACATTTTTTATTATTATCAGCTCAATATTATTAATATTTTTTCTTATTCGTATAATAATTCTTTTTTTTATAAGTTCAATTATTTACTAAAGGTAATAATAATTAAAATTTAAATACAGGATAAAATGGGTGTATCCCCAGAAATCCACAGTACAAAGATGCGAAATTTGAGATATGTATTGTCATCCACATGCAGGACATAATCGTCTCGCACACTTTTTAAGGAATTTATTTTTGTTGCACAACAAATACTATTTCTGTGACCTACATTAAATATGGTATGCATGAACCATCACTTCATAAAACATTGCATAAAAAACAGGGCTGCAAAAAGTTCAAACCAAAGAGACAGATGGTTGTTGACCTGACCGAAGCAGGAACCTAATATTAAAAGATACATATGCAGTTTTGAAAAATTGCTATTAAAGACCGTTTGACTGTAACAAAAACAAATCACATGTCTGAAATAGTTGGAAATTTGCCTAGAATTGAGCATAGAAGGTAAGGATCTATGAGCATGCAGTCCCTCTGCACAGCAAACATGAGGTGAAGGAGGAAAACCTTCCAATATTTTATAGTTTATAGTTATATGCTGATTGTAAGTGTTGCAAAAAGAACAGTTGAGTGCGTCAAACTAGATGTAGCATCAGAACTTTATCAGTCATCATTGAACCCTTCAGTGGCATCATGGGTTGTGAACAGATGGAACTGAAATGCATGTTTTTGCACACACTGGCTGAATTTTTGCCAACAAGAGTGAACTGCATACACGGAAAAAAGCAACGAATACCCACTGTAAAATATAGCAGTGGCTCAGTAATGCTTTGGAGCTGTTTTGTGGCTGGTGGTTATGAAGATTGATGGCACCATGAATGCACCAGAGTCCAGAGTTTGTCTTTGCCAGGGGGTCAGACTAAGCCAAAGATAGAGCTTTTGAGATGAAGCATGAGCCAATCACACTTGATCAATATAGAAATTAGTAAAGAGACCCACCATTTTTACAATGACAATGTCAATGGATGTCAATGGAAAAAGGAAGTCCATGTGCACAAACCTAAGGATATAAACAGACCTAAAATATAATGCCTTCAGGAGTGGACCATGAGCCATCCACGAGTGTCTTTAATCTTATTAGACAAAGCAGGAAGATGCTGAGTGCTTTTGATCTCTGGTTAATGGTTTTAAGACACATCACAATGTCTGAGATGCAGTATGGATTTTTTGTTCTTTTCTTAACAGACCAACTGTTGATAGCTGAATGTGAGCATTTTGACAAATATATAAATTACTGACCACCCGAGAAAAGCCTGTGGAGAAAATCCACTTTCAGAGTACCTTCTTTGGGAAGTGTATTTACTCACTCAGTGCCAACAGCGATTTCTGTTAGATCAATGCTCTTTCTGTTAAAGGGGAGCCTGATTGCAGTTTGTGCGAGATTATCTACAAAGAGATGATATTTGTCCTAAGCAGTGGTGAGCTAGCTGTCAGTGACTTAGACCTCATGCTCTGTGGATATGACAGCCTGTTTTGCTGCAGTGTGTGACTGCAGTACATTCACCCCCTGACTGGCTGAAGGCCTGAAGAATGTGATGTCTGCTTTTACTCAGAACAAGCTGATGTTATGAGCTTTTAATGTTTACATTTCTTAACCAAAACCTTAAAACTCTTTTCGAATAAAATATAAATAAAAAGATATTTTGGATAAAATAATTTCAAAAGCAGTGTTTTGAACACCTGTGCACTATGTGACACATATGACAGCAAGTCCTGCATAAGTGCAAGTGTTGCATAAGTGTTTTCTTTTCATACTCCCACTCTCCCTGTCCTTTTTAATCTATCGCTGCTGCACAGATGGAAAACACAGGGGATGGTGTGAAGACAGATGGAAGCAATGACTCTAGTTCGATAGGGACAATGAGAAGTGCTAAGTAATTGCATGGAGGATGAAAGACAGTATAAGCGAAGTGGTGCAGCTACACGGAAAAGGGTCTTGTCTTTCATAATTAAATGTAGTGTTATGTATCTGTGCAGCAGAGTACGTTGAGAAAACAGTATATGCTGAAGGATTCAGGGATTGATGTCCAGTCATGCAGCGTGATGACTGCAGTTTGACATTGGGCTGCCTGTGACGTCGATACAGACGTAATATAGTCTGTAATATTTGCGCAAAACAGTATTTCATACTTTATCTTGTCCTTCTTCCTGACATACTTTCTGACCAGTAACTCAACAAAAAATCTACAGTATATAGGAAGATTTTACAGCTAATGCTGTATAGGGACATTGTGTACCAAAAAAATATATATATACATGAACACATTTGACCCTGGTCTGTGGTGTGATACTTAGCAGAGCAGAACACCTCAGCAGGGAAAATGAGAATTCCAGGGATTAGCCCTGGATCCATAATGGAAAAAATGGAAACTGTCTGGCTGTGAAATGAAGAACCTTCACCCCCTGTCTGCTCCAGACGTAGCAATATGTTGTCTCAGACGACAGTGACGGAACTGTACTAATAATCCTAGACTCTGACTAATATCCATATTTATTTTTATATACTGATAAAATATACCATGTATACAATCATTTATATCTCACTACTGTTGAACCACAAGTAAGGAGGACTGCAAAGCTTTAAGGCTTAGACAGAATATTTCTAGACATTACTCATGTATATAGTTTAACACGTGTGGGTTTACAATACTCATTGCAGGCAGGGAGAGTTGGGGAAGGGGAACTTAACCACATCAGTGCTGAGCCAGGAAGAAAAGTGAATTTATGGGCAGCTCGAATTTGCTTTAGACTAAGGCATAGAGCCAAACTGATCCAAACCCAAACCCTGAGAGAAGAATCCAGTCATCAGAGCCCATCTCAAACACCACCACTTCTAATGTTATTTCTGTTTCTTTCTCTCTGTCAGTCTTTGGTTTTGCTGTCTTTACTGTCTGCACATTACTCATTACATTATATTACAAATCAATCAATTACATTGCATTATATTACATGTATTTATTTGACAAATACCTTCAAAGAATGTAAAGGAATAAAGGCTTTTTTTAAGAAGCCAACAGTGACTCTCTTGGGATTTAATTTCTACTTGCTTTTTGCATTTCTCTACCTAGTTTTCACCCTGACTTGCAAAATGCCAGGTTCTGCACTACTATGTGTGTATACAAAAGATTAAGCACACAAAAATGTATTATGATGATTAAATCATCTTAATCTCTTCAGAATCTGGTTTTGTGTTCTGCAAATTACTAATACAGGCATGAAGTATAACTTAATTTGTTCCCTGATTTAGCTGCACAGTTTCCTTTTTATTAATTAAACTTTTACTGTGGTGAGAATTTTAGTAGAGCATACAGTAGGTATTTTTTAATGTAAAGCACATTGGGAGTTAACTCAAGCGATGAAGACCATTAAATTTCAAATGCTAAGTGGAAAGTGTTATTTAGTGTTGGTTTGGGAATCGAGTTTCACAGACTATGAATCTGAGGTACTGGACTCCCTTTATGCCCCCCTTTCTTTTTGCAGTTTCCTTCTATTTTTTGCATTTCTTTGGGTTTTCTCTGTCTGTTTCGCTCTGTTCAGAATCTCATTCAGAATCAGTTTTTTATTTAAAGGTACCTTCACTCACCTCTAACTCTAATCATAACTTTTGTAAACACAAGGAAGTATTTTCAAACAAAAGCACTGTATTATTTCAAATGCATTGAAAACTTTTCTATCATTATGAGGAAATTTGTTGCTTTTAGCAATGAATACTGCTTAATTTGTGTAAGCACACACACTAACACACCATTTTTGGTGGTCTTTTATGTGTTTCTTTTGTACTGTAATTAGAAATACTGACATCAGCAGTAAATAATGCAGTAACAAACCATTTAAGGCAATGTTTCTTCTTCATCTGAATCTTTAGTGTTTTCCTTCTCTACTAATGAATTTTTGGATTTTTATTTTACTAGCGTTTCACTGTTCACTCAGTAACACATTCAAAGACATATAATGCTAGAACCGTACACTCAAATTGACGTTACTTTGTGCTTGTCTATAAAACCAGCTACCTGTATGGGAAAACATAGGATATTTGGCTGAGAATGCAAGGCAGCGATTATAGATAAGCTAAAACAGCCTGGATATCAGTGGGGAGCTGCCTAAGTGCATTAGCGTTTAGGGAAAACATGAAGCTCTAAAGAGATGCCTAGCATTTTTTGCTATAGACTGAGCTATCTGTATTACATAAGCTCATGTTGAGTTCTTCTGGCAGGCAGAGCAGAGAACATTACAGCAGAAATCATCTTTAAAGTTGCTGGATGTAAGATGTGGGGTTACTGTTAGATGCTACTTGTGAAAGCCATTCTACTGAACTGCATGGATTACTCTATGAGTGGCAAGTCAATACACATTTAAGGCTACACATGGCCATGTGCCAAACCACATACTATATGTTAAATCATATTTCTACAGAGTAAGTATGCAGTTTACATATTAAAGATATCAAGTGTATATATTTGTCTTGTCTTAATACTGTTACATTTAAATTCTCTCATCTTCAACAAGTTTGTAGCTAGCATTAGATGACTAGCTCGAAGCGCTCATTTTATGATCTGTATTCTGGTCAGTTAGTGGCTTGTTTATGCACAGTCACACTGATCTTTGATGCACAATGTACCCAAAACATTACATGTGAGACAAATTTACAAAAGCATAAGTACAATACTCCAGCACTGATACCACAAACATATCTGACTTTGCTCTTCTGTTTCTATCTTTACAACTAAAACTAAATCAGAAAGCACACAGACCTATCTGCTGCATTTAACTTTTACTTCAGGTTTAAAACATTATTGTAGTGATTAAGTAATACAGAAAGCTTCAGTAACAGTGAATGCAGGATATAAAAATACATTTAGCACTACAAAGATTACACAATGGCTACCAGCAGACCAGGAATCCCCATGATTTAGACACACACTCATTGTAAGCTTTTAAATGTACAGTTTTTGTATCATACAAACCCGGTCATTTAATTATTAAACACTATATGGCTCTGGTTTATTTCTATAGAGCTTTTCACAACAGACATTGTCTCAAAGCAGCTTCACAAAATTTAACAGTTAAGGTGAACAATGTGTATTTACCCCCTGATGAGCAGCCATGGCGACTGTGGCGAGGAAAAACACCCTTAGATGTTATGAGGAAAAAACCTTGAGAGGAACCAGACTCAAAAGGGGAACCCATCCTCATTTGGGTGACATCAAGAGTGTGATTATAGTCTTTAAACAATACAGAACACTGGAGAGTGACACTAAACACTAAATACTAAATACACCTAAAACTAAATAAATATGATAAGCACATGTACATACAGTGTTTATATATTTTTATTTCGAGTATCCTGTTTTGCATTGTATGGAATAAGAACTCTGTTACAACCTAATTTTCAAGATTTACAATCTGCCTTACACAAAAACACAAAAACGATTTCTTGAATGTGTTGGCAGATGAAATGTGATCAGAGAATATTACATTAGTTTACAAATGTTTGGAAATGCCAGTCAATACTCTCTTTTTATCTCTTTATTGATTTAGCCTCGAGAGGTTACATGACTGGTTCAATGTGAGATAAATGCTTTTATGGTTATAGCACTTTATTCCTATGTTTTAAAAGCTCTTCGCCCATTTAAGAGCTGACTAAATAATACAAATGAGTTTATTACTAAATTGCTTTATAATATATTCATAAGATGTACTTTAAACCTTTACACCTCATAAATTTCACACATACTGTGGTTTTATCACTAGATTTTAGAATCTGCTACTAAGTGTATATAGTGTATAAGTAGCACTATCCGCATGCTTGCTATTTATTTATTTAAGAAATAATGTCCAGTGCTGGAAGAGGTTCACTACAGAGAACTGATGTTGTCAGAGGGATCCATAAATTTCGAAAGCACTTACTATAATGATCCTTTTTTCAGCATAACAGCCAAAATCATACTAGGATTACTACTAATCTGAGTATACCAGCTGGTGAAATCGTTCTGATTTAAATAGATATAGAGCAGTAGATTACCTTTTTATATGTAAGGAATAACATGACAGGGCATATTGATAGAGGAATCAAATACAGGGGGTGTGATGTGGCATAATGAAACATAGATTTTCTATAATAGCATGTCTAAAAGTGTTTTATTCCTCAATTTATTAATGAACACGGCACAACTTTAACTGATTATACTTATGTTTAAAGTGGAACAAAGAGACAATGGATATTCCTGCACAATAATGGATACTATTACTATAGAAATGCTAATACTAGAAAGAACACATTCATATACACTTGTGGATCATAGACAGTAGGGATGGTAAGATTCATCGATTTGCGTCTGTTCATTGGCATAAAAGTTAATGATGTGAATCAACGTTTTAAAAAAGTGTGCATCATATTGCCATTTGTATCACGATATATACTTTTTAACATATTTGCATCGGTAAAAACATTATTTATTTGTAAAATTAAAGGTTATAAATGATGTACTACAACTTTAAAAAAGGTCTGAAGATAATACTGCGATAGATTGTGATAGTATATATAGAGAGAAAAAGAGAGAGATGAGATACAGTGTTTAGTCCGCTGTGGCTAATGTATGAGTTTCACCTCCCACTGTTCAAAATACGTCGGTGTCCTAGATGCAGTAGTGAGAAAACGATCGGCAGAAGAGGGCCAGGTAAGAACAGTGAAGCTAGTGTATATCACGATCGTTTTTCTTTTTTGTAAAGCATAAAACAAATCTAAGTGTTCTCTCAGTACCACTGCTGCTACATAATTATGATTTATCACAACAATACAGAGACAGAGTGTCATTAAAGTCAAATAGAATATAGATTAACATGGCAGAGGTAGAGCTGCGTCTTTCTGGAGACAGAACAGGAAAGAACATCTGGTTTTATTTAATGTTTTTGTTTTATTAATTTTTTTTTATTTTGCCCTACAAAGGCCTGTTTGTGAAAGAGCCATGTGTTAGAAGTCAGAAGGTACTTAAATAAATTTGTACTACATAGAATTGCTTAACATCATATTTTTTGCACTGAAACATTGTGTTGAATGAAATCAAAATCGGATCGCACTGCATCTTAATAGGTGTGAATCCTATCGCATCACATCGGTAACTGCATGTGTATGTTTAATGTATCGTATCGTTGACTATGAATCGAGATGCGAATCACATCAGCCTCAGTTATGGAGATTCACATCCCTAATAGACTAACTGACCTGCTGATAAACCCACTGAATTAAGTGTTGATTTAGTATCAAAAACACTGAAACATCATGTCTTCTATTTAAATGGATTTTCTTTTTTTTTGTCTCCTATAATGTTAGGCTCATCTTCGGGCGGTTGATGTGAAAATCCTGCAACAACTTGTGGCACTGCACGAGGGAATCGAGGCAGCAAAATGGCTTATGGAAGAGCGTGGCATGCTGACCAGCCACTGTAGCAGTCTGACAGGCAGTCAATACAGCCTGGGAGGCAGCTGGAGCAGCCTACATGAGCCTCATGACAAGCTAGACAACATCTCCATTGGCAGTTATCTGGACACGCTGGCTGATGATCTGGATGAGTACTGCACCTCCAGTGGGGCAGAGTCTGTGCTCTGCTCTGCCCCACCATTGTGCACAGACAACTCTAAATCTGCTACCATGAAACCCAGTGGCCCTAAAGAGGACGTGAGGCCTTCCACCAATGACACAAGGTCTTCCAACAATGACTCTAATCAAGAAGAAGCCAGTAAGAGTAATGGAGTTAATACTGGTGTCCTGGATAGTGCAGTTTTAAAACAAGACACAGACTCTCCCAAAGCTCTTGCTGCTGAGAAGCTGGCTAAGACTTTGAGTCCTAAGGGTAAGATATATAAGAATGGCAAGGTGGAGCTCGAAAGCTGCAAAATGAATGGCAAAGTGCACTTGGAGTATGACGCACACTGGCGCTGGGTGCAGTCACAGGATGATGTGACATTTTTGTAAAGGTTTATAAGATCCCGCCAAAGTTGCTGATTATATTTTGGACTTCAGAGCCTCATCGGACAGACTGATTTTACTCTTGGATCGGTTCACAAAGTATATCCTAACATAATTTTAAACTGAGATATGATGTCAAAGATCCCAAGGGGCCAAAGCTTAAAAAGCATGATGTTTATATTTGTCTTCACAATCATTTATCTGTACAGATGTTTATCTATCATGCTCAGCCATTCCCATGCCTGGTGCTAGAATAGCTTTGCCTTGTTACAACTTAGTGCTTTTCTTGTTCTAATACTTTTACAACGACTCAGGAAGGACCTAGTAATTATGTGATAAGTTGGACGTGTGTTAGTGCAGAAAAACTAGCGGAAATGCACGAAAGGTAAACACCAGGACTGGAGCTGGGAATTGCTTATTGCAGCATTTTATGAGTGAGTGTAGAATCTGGTCTAGCAGTAGTTTCTCCAGTTTCTTTAAATATTTTTTTCAGATAGTGTTTGATAAACACAAGCATTTTCAGTGTTAATATCCGATGTTAATATTCAGTGTTGATTATTAGAATTTCCTCTTTTTTTTTTTTTTGGACCAATATAAATTCAGCCTTTTTTTTTTTTGTGCTTTAGTTAAAATAACCAGGTAAATAATCATTATAAGAAAAATAATAAATTCTTATTTTTCTGAATCCCAAAAGACTCAGATAGGAATATTTGCAAGTTGAAATGTATTAAGTATTTTAGAGAGGACCAAAGTTTTTAGCTATAATAACACAAGACATAGTGATATTTTTCTATTTATATAGAAGTTTAAATATAAATATAATAGAAAGAATACAGCGAGTTTATCAGTTTATCGAACTGTTTATCGGTTGATATCACGTATTCAATTAATGCATATTAATATTATTTTTGCAACAGTACATTGTGGAAAACCAATGCTCAGACTATCAGGCTCCAGGTTGGAATATGCAAATAGAAAAGAGAATAAAATCTACTTATTTTAGCAAAAAACTGTTTAATAACTAAAGTTCGAGATTGAAGGTCATGAAAGGTCTTAAATATTGCTGTACTGGTAGATTAGAAATTATTTATTTGTAAAGACACCACAAACAGCAACAAAAAAAATCAAAGAGCAAATTTTATCTGTACAGCATCGTGCAGTCAGGATGATTTCATTGTGAACATTAAACTGTTAAATATGCACCTATGTGAAAATGCTTGTGCAATATGATGAAATGTATAATCAGTGATTTTAAATATATATGTGCGTAATGAATCGATTCTGATAAATGTGGCCTGTTGATTTTACGCTGGATAATGTAAAAGCATTGTGACCAACTCTTATGCAACCATGTGTTAGTATAGAGGTCCATTAATGTAGTGAGATCATTCTGATTGTGAATGTAGAGATCTGAATGCATGAACATGTGTTGGTTTGTGTATTTGAGTGGTCACACTGCTGTGAATTCTGCATTAAAGAAATAGTAATAATAATTTTTGAAAAAACGAATTAATTAAATGCAGTTTTGATTTTCATGTTAACCAATATTAGTGCCGCTGGATGTGGTTTTGCCTGTTTAACTTATGCAAAGAGAACTGCACTTCTGTAATAGTTTTATGTAAAGAGGCTATAAATACTATTTGACATTTAACATGTTACCTAATAAATGGTGATGTCTGACCCAAGTCGGTTAGTTTAAGAAGTTTGTGCTTTGGAACATACATGTCTGAAAAGCTGTGAAATTGTGATCTGGTATAGTAAAGAAATACGGGGGAGAATTAATGTTCCCGATGCACTGGAAGTTGCTCTCTCTTTCTCCCATACACCCACACTGAATGCTAATAATGGCTGTGCTTCCAGGAACAGTTTCCATGACTACTGTCAGTGTGTGTATGTGTGTGTCTTTGTGCATATGACTGTTCAGCAGGGGTGGACAGTAATGAAGTAAATGTAATTCTCTTAATAGTTTATTTTTCGCATATCTGTACTTTACTTAAGTATTTCCGCTTGGGGAGACTTTTACTGTAACTTCACTACATTTAAAGTCAAATATTCTACTTTTTACTCAACTATGTTATATGCAAGCTACTAATCAGTGTAGAGCTCTGTATTAAGCTTGTTTTGAGTACAGCTTGGCGTTGACGGATTTAGTCATAGGCAACATTGGCAGCCAGGGTGGCATCTTTTTTTTTTCTGGGGGGGGGGGGGGGGGGGGTCCAGAGAGGAGCTAATCAAAGCTCAAACTGGGTCATGGCGTGGTTCACTCAGGCCTCATTCAAGCTAGAAGGACCAGTTCGGCATCAGTTCAACAGCAAACAGAACATTTGAGAGTAATAAATGATGAAAGGATCTCCAGATTCTAGCTTGCAACAACACCTATGTGTTGCGCAATTTCTTTCTTTTTTTTTTTAAGTCATTGAAAAGAAGGTTTTGGGCTCATAATAATTTATGAGATATCAATCAGTGTTTGACTCATTAATATAATTCTATTAATAGATTTGTGTGCTAATAGTTAGAGCTACTTGAGTCTTGTGCTAAAAATTATAACAGGAATATTATAGCCATAATAAATCATAGTACTTGAATACTTGAAGGCAAATTCTTTTTACTTTTGTGAAAGTTTAAAGGACACACTTTTACTGAAGTAATATTTTACCTACTGTATCTCTACTTTTACTCAAGTGCATGCTTTGTGTACTTCGTCCTCCACTGCTGTTCAGTGACCATTAGGATGCAAAAAAGGACAATTGCACAAAAGGCACAGATAGAGGATATGATTGCGTACATAAGAGAAATTACATAAGACGAATATGTCAGTATAGAAGGTCATTAAATGCCAAAAGCAGTAATGGTTTAAATAAAACTGTTTTGGTTGTACATCCTCCTCACACTGGGAAACAATCTATTTTTTAACTACTTGGATAAAAACACCTAAGTAGTAAGTAGTAGTAATTTATTTGGCTGATTGAGCTGATAAATACAGTCATTTTGTAGACGCATAATAATAATCTGAAGTTTCTGACCACTCTTGTCTCACAAACCCACACACAGCTCTACATTATAATTATGGTTCAGGACATTATGATCTTGTTTTGATCTGATTGATCTACTGTGAGCTTGCAGCACGCCAGTCTGCTATATAATTTATAACACCCATATACCACGAATCACTGCAAAACCTATATATTCATAGTAATTTACCGGACTATGCTTGAGAAAATATTTTCTGCTTACACCAATTGTTGTACTTACTGATACATTTTTTCCGTTGTATCTTTGAGATCTTAAAAATGATGTGCAGGCAAACTAAGTGTATCCTCCAGAGTTTATAGCTGACAGTGAGAGCTGTGTCAGTGTAATGACCCTTTTTAAAAGCTTTCTCAAGGCACACTCAGCACTCTCTTCACCCCAGCAGGATGCTAATAGTTTCCAAATGAGAGATCTTTAGTAAACTTAGAATCTAAAACTTTAAATATAAAGTGATCTTTCATCAATATTGATCTCTCTACATTTGGAGGTTTTTCTGTCCAAAAGTCTCTAATTACAATTAATACTGAGTTTAATACATGTTTAAAAAAAACAGACTATTATTTTTATATTAATATTTCATTTCTTAGACAATGCCATTTATTTTTTATTCTTTGACCATGGTTACGAGAGAATTCTTCCTTCCTGCTCTGTTTTAATAATTTGTCATGGCCAGTCAAAAACCTTGGCATGAGCTGCTTTTTCCATGGCTGTTCAGACATGTCTAATATAGACTACATATAAATGAGTTGTTTTAGGATTTTTTTGTTAGACCCTTGTATATCATTTGTGCAGAACATTGTCTGATATGAGCACAAACCCACATTCAGTTTATAGTTTCCTGTTTCAGTTAAAGAAAATAGCATAAAATATGGTTTTATTTTCAGAATGAGAAGAGCCATGCTATTGTCTTTTCTCAAAATTATCATTTGGTTTCAGTTTAACTTTACAGCTTATCATAAAGAATGGAGCACTGCTGACCCTTCAAATTCAGACAGGATGTGTTCTGACCAAAACTAAAAATGTTCTATGTGTTTTCTCAAGAAAAAAAATGCACACACGCAAGGACCTAAAGTGACCCCACTTAGCCTGTAGCATCCATATAGAACACATCCACTTTCTCATACTCTGTCTAAGTGACCCGCTTTTTCCTCTGATTGAAAGGCAAGTCACATCCTGCACAGTCTTTATGAAAATCCTTTGATTGGTTTGTGAACTTTTTTTCAGATTGTCCAGTTGCCAGCTGTAAGCAAATAGAAAGGCATGCTTAATGGCCATTTCCATTTGTGTTTCCTGTAGTGGTTTTAATCCAGTCCCTCTGTTCACTAGAACATAGCTGCTACTGTAAAAACTGGGATAAAAAAATAACAATAATATTCCTGTTTAACACCCACTACATTACTACTAAGACGTGCTACTGGCAGATGGCATTGTCTGAAATGTAGAAGTCACAATCTATAAAAAAAAAAACAGACAAACAAACAAAGAAATACTTGCATGATAGCTTTTTTTTTTTAATCGACTTTTTATTATTTTATCAATTTCAGATAAAATGCATAATTTATTCATTATTCTTCTGTAACTGCATAATCGAGTTGGGTTCTTGTGGTGCTTTTCTTAAGAACACTGGGTGCAAGGCAGAAGTAGATGCTCACTAGACAGCATGGGCCATGGTGGGACATTAGAAAGCACTTAATGATTTCACTAAGAAAATTGAAAACCAGGAGAGAACCCTATATGGCAGCTGTCTGCAAAATAGATTAATAAATGTTCAAAACATTCAAAATGAAAAAGACAATAACCGTATCAGAAACATTCCAAATGGTGAGATGTTTATTGATGCTATAATTATGCATGATTTTGTTCATGCTGATTTTTGTGAAAAGTTAAAATGTTGAACGCTGACTATTCACATAAAAAAGCTGTCATTCAGAAGAAAGACTTAGAAGACTTCATACTCATCATCATCATCATCTTCTCCCGCTTATCCGGGGCCGGGTCGTGGGGGCAGTAGTCTAAGCAGAGTTGCCCAGACTTCCCTCTCCCTAAACACTTCTTCCAGCTCTTCCGGGGGGACACTGAGGCGTTCCCAGGCCAGCCGGGAGACATGGTCTCTCCAGCGTGTCCTAGGTCTTCCCCGGGGTCTCCTCCCAGTGGGACGCGCCCGGAACACCTTCCCAGGAAGGCGTCCAGGAGACATCCAGAACAGAAGCCCCGAGCCACCTCAGCTGACCCCTCTCGATGTGGAGGAGCAGCGGCTCTACTCTGAGCTCCTCCCGAGTGACCGAGCTTCTCACCAGACTTCATACTATAATCATATAATAACTTTTAATTGAATATTTTTTTTTCTAAGCAAACAAGTTAGCAAAAAAATCGCATCAGCGTACAATCAGCAACACGCATATAATTTTTTATAATAAATACCAACTTCATTTTTATGTAGCATTCACATTTCCAGATTTGCTGTTTATGATTCATGGTTCATGGTTTTGATGTTTTAAAGATTTGCTTAAGATTGAATGATAGACTCTTGAACAATTCTATTAACTATGATTTAAATAGAATAGCATAATATATTTTCTTTTTTAATGTTTACTTTTCAGTGTCACTATGTATTAAAATAAAAAAATTTAATTAAAAAACATTGGTCGTGAAAATTCCAAAGAAAATGAAGTGGCTTTACCAGTTCCATGCTCAAAAATCTAGACTCTCAAATCTAGACTCTAGGACTAACAATGAACTCCCTCTTGCCAACAAACTCCTTTATACAATACAAACATAGCTGTCTACTGTCTTGGTTACAGCATTATTCGTTTGTCTAACAGGCAGTCTTTGTAGTAACCAGGTATAATTAGAAAATAAATATTGTTCGGATGGAAATAGTTTAATACACGGGCAGTTTAAACATTGTTTATAAATCATTTGAGTAAATTCAGGCATTTTCAGGTTGCTTCATAGGTTTAGGATTTCAGCTACTTTCAATATAGCATGTCTATATCCATGTCTAGCCTTTCCATCACATTGCATGCATATGTATGTAGACCCCATGCTATTGCCTACAGATGCTGCTTTATAGCAAAAACAGGAAAATAATCTGAATTCTACCTCTGCCCTGATCCTTACCAATCAATAAACATACGGGATTCTTTTATCTCCACATGCATTTACACCTGCATGGACAGATGTGTTTATACAGCTCTGACTCTTCTCATCCTTTCTAATACAGAACTTGCATAAAGAGCCACATAAAGTCAAAAAATGTACCATGTCTGATGATTATTATATAACTATATAAATCTGAGACACTTTGCCCTGTACTGCTGGTCATATACTGTAGTCAGGCTCATTGTATTATCTGATTTGATTTCTGTGTTTACATTATGTCTATGGTTTTGTACAAGTTGTGTATGTGATTTCATGATTGCCTGTTAGACCCCAGAATGTTGTGACTCATCTGTTTTGGCACTCTGATATTCTACAAAGGTTTGAGATGTTTGAGCTGTAATATTTACTGTTGTTTAATGTCTACTATTTTTAGACACCACCTTATGTCTGTAACATCGTTTAAGAAAATATGCATGTTCAGCACTGAATAATATTCTGTGGATGTGATATTAAAGACAGATTTATAGCTGTTTACATGAATATTAGAAGAGCACATTGTAACTATAGGTACTGTCTGTAACATTTTTCTTCTCTGCTAATGTAATTCATTACTGATCAGATTCATAGCACTTAATTATAGACATTTTTTCCAAAGCTCTGCAGAAATCTGGGTCTAGGTTAAGATAATGAGCAAACCAGACAACAATGGTAAAGTCAAATTCCATGAGATAACATAAGGATTCAGGTGTGTTGTAGCAAAGAAATCAATTGATCAAATACACTTACTCACTCCTGAGAGATACACTAAGTGTGAAAACTGCTCTCCAAAAACTAATGGATGAGTCCCATAAAGGCAACATGATTTATGTTTATAATTTAAACAAAACGTCTCCTAAGTTACCAGCAAACTCTATTGCATTTTCATTACTGTGGCTTGACCTCAGTCTCTCTGGCTGAAATGATGCCCTAGAACTATGATGAACTATGATGACAGAAACATCTTGTTCAAGCTTATATGCGATGTGTGTAGAGTTTGGCAAATATTTTGTTTTCACTATGAGCAAGAGCAACTCAACGACTCTCATCTGTAAACGTTTCATCATCATGGTTGCAGTAGTTCCCAAATAGCTGCTCGTATAAGAAATATTGTTTCTTACTCCCATTACTATGAGGAATGAAAATTTTTATACAACTAGCATCTGAGCTAGAATTTGAATTCTGTGCTAGAGCTAATAGAGTGCTATCTGTTAAAATGCCATTGGTTTATTTCATTCTTTGATTAATATTCAAATTATGTAAGAGTTTTAATGCATCGCCATGGTGAACATTGGTGTGCATGTCAGGGCTATGAGACAGAAGCTCGTGTTGCCACAGTGAAGTGCTTTCCTCTGGGGATGCCCAGCTGTGTGTGACTGAGAAGGAAGAGTACATAGGGGCAGGAACAGGCCACATGGTTCCCACGGCGGGATGTAATCAGATTGAGACAAGGGGCAAAGAGGTCCACTGAGACATGTTCGGGAACTGCTAATGGATAACAGCAATAGCCCAGCACATGATGACATCCAGGTCTGTTTTACAGGAACATATAGCATATACAATAAAGTTACAATAATATATTCTATCTACCATCCTAAGGTTTTTGCAGGAACACTTGGAGAACCGTAGGGCAGAGGGATTACTTACCAGACAGGGTTTCAAACTTAAATCACTTCAGAAAGCTTATGATGTTTTTTTTTGTTTTTTTTGGTAAATCTAAGATTGTATAATAAAAGGCACTCTGCCATTTTAGTTCGTTTATTATATCAAATTGACCTTGAAATGAGTGGAAATACTAATTACAGGGATTACTTTTCTTTCCCATTGAAGGTTATGTCCTAACCATTTCATTCAGCCTTGCGCATGCGAATTTACATTCCAATAAAATCCCTCACCTACAGAAAATACAGGACTATGTTAATGTTTAATGTGCTACTATACGTGCATCTTTTTTCATAAACATTGTAACACACAACATCTAGGTCTGGTCTAGGTGGCTCTCAAAGCACAATGTTGGATGTTTTGCATGTATTCAACTGTATGCATGTGGAAAGGAATGATGGAGACCAAAGCAGTTTTCAGTTCAGTTCATATCAAAACTGCTGAACATTCAGATAAAGCAGATTTCTTACTGAAGAAAAATTACGATCACTTTTATTTGTAAGCTTTGTTTCTGCCCAATTATGTTATGCCTTCCACAACTCTGTTACATGCACAATTAAATTGATAGTTCTGATCTAGTGACAGTTGTGGGTACTAATGTGATGCGGGACATTTAATTCATTTGTTTATTTATTTCTGACAATTTACATCTTTACACTACACAATGGTCCCCTGGTGGTCTAGTGGTTAAGATGCAGTGCTCCCACCGCTGCGACCCAGGTTCGATTCCCGGTCAGGGAACCATCCCCAGCCACTCTTAGTGCCGGTCCCAAGCCCGGATAAATTGGGGAGGGTTGCTTAGGAAGGGCATCCAGCGTAAAACATGTGCCAAATCAAACGTGCGGAGGATCCGCTGTGGCGACCCCTAACGGGAGAAGCCGAAAAGAAAAGTTACATCTTTACACTACACAAAAACACCATTTTTTAGGTAAAATATACCAGTGCAAAGTGACAAAATACTTAATTGTTTCTAGTTCATAGGGCATATTAAAGCTTAAAGATCTAAAAAATAAAAAAAATAAAAAAATACACCATAAATAAAGCATGCTACGTTAGCAGCAGGCTCAGCTGTCTGGTTTGCATGGATCCTGTTCAACAGTGCTTACGTTTAATTAACCAGGGACACAGTAAGCATTGTGCACATTGCACAAAAACGCAGGCAACTGCATGACTGAACAGAGAAGATGCACACACATCAGAGACACGTGGTTAGATGTCCCCCTCAGCCTTCCCTCAGCTGCACCCAGGATCAAAGACAAGTCAAGTCAAGTCAAGTCAAGTTTATTTGTATAGCGCTTTTCACAACAGACATTGTCTCAAAGCAGCTTTACAGAAAACAACAGTGAAGGTGAATGGTGTGCGTTTGTCCCTGATGAGCAGCCGTGGCGACAGTGGCAAGGAAAAACTCCCTTAGATGATATGAGGAAGAAACCTTGAGAGGAACCGGACTCAAAGGGGAACCCATCCTCATATGGGTGACATCAAAAGTTTGGTCATAAATCTTTCAACAATACAGAACAATTTGTGATCATCATAGATCCAGCATCAGCTTCTCCATGCCAGGGCCTTTAAACACTCGGCATCTACTTCTCCATGATCATCCATAGGTCCATAATCTTCACGAGGTGGGACGTGACTGGAGCTGGCCAAACCTCAGGAAGCCTCGGGATGGGGAGAGAAAGAGAAGCAGTGGAGAGGAATTAGCGTAGCTGCTGTTCATGATATTAACAGCACAAGTTGATAATGTGCATGTGATCAGATGTTCTGGAGCACAAGGTTGTGATGTGATGTGTGTGATGTGTGTTATGTGTAGGCTTTGCTAAAAAGATATGTTTTTAATCTGCACTTAAACTGGGAGAGTGTATCTGAACCCCGAACACTGTCAGGAAGACTATTCCAGAGTTTAGGAGCTAAATGTGAAAATGCTCTACCGCCTTTAGTGGACTTTGCTATTCTAGGAACTACTAGAAGCCCAGAGTTTTGAGATCTCAGGGAGCGTGACGGATTGTAGCGTGTTAAGAGACTGGATAGATACATGGGAGCCAAACCATTTAGTGCTTTATAAGTGAGTAGCAGTAGTTTGTAGTCTATTCGAAACTTAATAGGAAGCCAATGTAGGGACGATAAGATTGGGGTTATATGATCGTATTTTCTTGACCTAGTAAGAACTCTTGCTGCGGCATTCTGAACTAACTGAAGCTTGTTTATTAATGATGCAGGACATCCACCTAGTAATGCATTACAGTAGTCTATTCTAGAGGTCATAAACGCATGGACGAGCTTCTCTGCATCAGATATAGATAACATATTTCTTAGCTTAGAAATATTTTTAAGGTGAAAGAAGGCTGTTTTTGTAACTTGATTGATGTGATTTTTAAAAGATAAGTTGCTGTCTAAAATAACTCCCAGGTCTTTTACCGTTGAACTAGTAGTTACAGAACAACCGTCTAAATGCAGGCTGAGATGCTGGAGCTTCTGTGTACTATTTTTTGGGCCGATGAGCAAAATCTCCGTTTTATCAGGATTTAATAGCAGAAAGTTATGGGTCATCCAATCTCTTATTTCTTCAACACACTCAGTTATGCGAGCTAATTGAGCTGTATCGCCTGGTTTGGATGAAATATATAGCTGGGTATCATCAGCATAACAATGGAAGCTAATTCCATGCCTTCTAATAATATTTCCTAATGGAAGCATGTATATTGTAAAAAGCAGGGGTCCCAGAACTGACCCTTGTGGCACGCCATAATTTACTAGCATTATCCTGGATAGCTCTCCATTTAAATCTACGACACAGAAACCACTGCTCTTTAATGACCACATGGGCCACATTCCTGGCCTGCTTTTAGTGTAAATCAGAAGGATAGAGAGAAAAGCTAAAATGATGGGACTAGGTGTTCTTGATGAGTGCCAACAACGTGTGTGAGACACATCATGATATTATGGTACTAGAGGAAGATAATGTAAAAATGAGTTGCATTAGAAAGTGATTCATCTCTGTGTTTAGGAGGTTGGTCTTCTTTAATCCTAATTTACAAGCAAACATTACATCCACATCACACATTCCATAAACATCCTTTACCCTGATTAAAATGCAGTCATGCTGAAGTAATTTAACATCAAAGGCATCTATCTATCTACTCAATATAAACTAAAGTATTTGGACACCTGGCTTTTCCAGCCATTTGTTGTTCGTCCCCAAATTGTTACCACAAAGTTAAAGGCACATAATTCTATAGAAAGTCTTTGGATGTGGAAGCATTATATTTTCCCTTGTGCACAGAGTGAGATTTATGAAGATATGGCTTACATGGTTTGGAGTAAAAGATCTTAAGTGACTGCTATAGCGTTCTGCTCTCAACCCTAGTGAACACCCCTGAGATTAATTAAATGCTGACTGCACCCCAGTGTCTTCACCCTACATCAGTTTACTAACTTTACTAACACCCTGAATGAGCACAAATCTCTAATTAGAGCACACTCCAATTCACAAGTCACTTATTCTTTTTCCTCAGTTAGATTTTCATCGAAAAGTCACTTGAGCACTTACACATTTTTAAATGCAGTGTATTGTATATATATCTATTATCCCATATCCAATATATATTTTTATATTGACATAAATTCATTTTAACGGCACTCATTATTAATCAAAATATAAATAAATAGATATAAAAGGGGCGAAATTAAAACTTGCAACGCAACACATTTATTGATGACTTCCTTACTTTACTCAGATAAAAAAAAATAAATGAACTCTTCTGAAGAAAATTATTTAAAAAAAAATCAAACAAAATTTAAATCACCGAAATCCGCCATAAAGCACACATCTGGCAATTAAAACCTTTAATGTGAAAACTTAGCAAAATTTCTATTTGGTGTCCTGATGATTTACGTAATTCACAACACCAAAATTACTTTAAAACATTTACAAGAATATTGTGTGTTCATGCTCTTTGTTGAGTTCGGTTTCACTAATAATAAACATACATTTGCATAAGGCAACCATATTTGTTCATGCCTATGTTGATTAGAGCATATATATATATATATATATATATATATATATATATATATATATATATATATATATATATATGTGTGTGTGTGTGTGTGTGTGTGTGTACATTATAATTATATAAAGAATTATAATTATTAATAGACAAACTTTAAAACATACAATTATACAGTATACATTTATCTTAGCACTCTCCAGTTATCCACACAGTCCAGCTTTCTCTTTCCTCTCCTCATGTCTTACTACTAAAGCAGATCATTTACCAGGTCTTAAATCACTTCCAGTTGACTCTAGTCTGACCTAGAGAGATCAATTCAATCAGATGCAAGCATGTGCTTGTAGGATTGTTGTGATACTGATGATCTGTTTTCTGGGAGGTGAAGTGTCTGTCTGAGAGATATTTTTGTGCAAAGGGTAGGCGACTATTTTCCAGATGGATAAAGGCTCCCCTTGATAAGAAAGCATTACAGGTGGGGAGAGTCTCATTGCCCCTGACAGGTGAGGACTAGAGCTTTGACAGGGCTTAATCTTGCAATCTGAGTAAGTGTTTCAGCTTAAAACACAGTACCTGGGCAGTGTGTCAGCAGTTTTATATGTTGCTCGCATGAGGCTCTGCTTTTGATGGAGACTCCAAAGCACTACTCTTTGCTTCTAGTAGTTCCTAAAATAGCAAAGTCCACTAAAGGCGGTAGAGCATTTTCACATTTAGCTCCTAAACTCTGGAATAGTCTTCCTGACAGTGTTCGGGGTTCAGATACACTCTCCCAGTTTAAGTGCAGATTAAAAACATATCTTTTTAGCAAAGCCTACACATAACACACATCACACACATCACATCACAACCTTGTGCTCCAGAACATCTGATCACATGCACATTATCAACTTGTGCTGTTAATATCATGAACAGCAGCTACGCTAATTCCTCTCCACTGCTTCTCTTTCTCTCCCCATCCCGAGGCATCCTGAGGTTTGGCCAGCTCCAGTCACGTCCCACCTCGTGAAGATTATGGACCTATGGATGATCATGGAGAAGTAGATGCCGAGTGTTTAAAGGCCCTGGCATGGAGAAGCTGATGCTGGATCTATGATGATCACAAATTGTTCTGTATTGTTGAAAGATTTATGACCAAACTTTTGATGTCACCCATATGAGGATGGGTTCCCCTTTGAGTCTGGTTCCTCTCAAGGTTTCTTCCTCATATCATCTAAGGGAGTTTTTCCTTGCCACTGTCGCCACGGCTGCTCATCAGGGACAAACGCACACCATTCACCTTCACTGTTGTTTTCTGTAAAGCTGCTTTGAGACAATGTCTGTTGTGAAAAGCGCTATACAAATAAACTTGACTTGACTTGACTTGACTACTCTAGGAAAATAATCTCATAAATGACAAATATAATTGTAATGAAACCTTCTTCTTCTTTCGCCTAAAAGCTTAAATCCCAAAGTGCCATTGCTGAGCCCTTGAGAAATGCCTTTAATTCTCAACTACTCAGATGTATAAATGAGATAATTGTACATTGCTATGTGATTTACCAAATGCCTTAAATATATAAGGAAATGTTGTTGATTTATTCACTTTCTTACATCGGTGTGTACATTCATTTCCAAAAAGGGCCGGAGTTGGTGCAGGTTTTCTTTTAAACCAATAAAGGGCCATACCTAATAGGCATTGAAAATTAAAATCATTAGATTTAAACAGGTAGAATAATCCATAACAGGGTTGTATGGTACGAACTAAAACCAAGAATAATGTGCCAAGAGTGTGATTCATTTTATAATATAAAAATTTGCCAACAATCCATCTTTCATCTTTCTTCAATACCACTTATCCTACACTGGGTCATAAGGGAACCCGGAGCCTATCTCTCGCTCTCACACACACACAGAAAATTTTGAAATGCCTATGCCAGATGTTTTTGGTCTGAGGGAGGAAACCAGAGGAATAAGAGGAAACTTTAGATCTAAGATCAGAATTGAAATTTTTAAAACTCCTTGTTTCACCTACATGTCATTTAGTAACTTGTGCACATTATAAAAAACATTTCTTGTTGCTTTGAACAAATAACTGGTTTGCAAATATTAAGGATGATTCGAGAAATGCTCCAAAGAAACTGAAAATAAAATCGGTAAACAACCAACCTTAAAGATGAGAACATCCTAACCAACCTAAGTGACTGTCCCCTCATTATATTTTTATTTATCAAAAAAGAACAGGGTCAACCACATTTTCTCAGCATTTATACACTTTATGTTGTCAAACATCCAACAGGCAAGTTAGTTCCCAATAGCATTTATGTTATAGCAGCTGTAAACTGTAGTTCCCTGAGCACTCTGTTATTCTCTTTATTAACGTTAACCAAAGACCAAAAGAGGTTAAGACAAAAAAATACAGTTTGTCAGTTACATGGTATAAAGCTTTGTGTCCTTCTGTCTTTAAGAAGACTTTACTAACACCCTTGTGGCCGATGAACACAAATATCCACAAGCACACTCAAAAATCTAGCTGAACATCTTCCCAGAAGAGTGGAAGGAATTATAAGAGCAAGATCTCCAAATAACAATTCATGACTCTCTGCTTTTCCCTTCAGCCACTGCTCGTAACCTTGGGGTAACTGTCTTTCTTCCCACATGTTGCTAATGTTGCTCATTCTTGACGATTTCTTCTCTATAACATCCGAAGGATTCAACCATTTCTGTCCATACAGGCTGCCCAGGTACTTGTTCAGTCTCTTGTCATTTCAAGACTTGACTACTGCAACTCTCTGCTG
Organism: Silurus aristotelis; assembly: GCF_946808225.1. Classification (NCBI taxonomy): domain Eukaryota; kingdom Metazoa; phylum Chordata; class Actinopteri; order Siluriformes; family Siluridae; genus Silurus; species Silurus aristotelis. The sequence continues at coordinate 11,630,698 of NC_139575.1, forward strand.
GCAGGTCTTCCCCTGAACACTATTTGTCCACTGCAAATAATACAAAACGCAGCTGCACGACTTGTGTTCAATCAGCCCAAGTTCTCCCACACCACCCCACTACTGCGCTCCCGTCACTGGCTTCCAGTAGCTGCACGTATCAGATTCAAAACACTGATGCTTGCCTACAAGGCCAAAAATGGACCAGCACCATCTTACCTCAGTGACCTCATCACATCTCGCACTGCACCACGCTGTCTGAGATCCTCCAGCACTGCTCGACTGGTACCACCTGCTCTCAGAATGAGAGGTAAGTACACTTCAAGGCTCTTCTCTGTTCTGGCACCGAGGTGGTGGAATGAACTTCCCCTAGATGTCCGTACAGCAGAGTCCCTGATTATCTTCAAGCGACAACTGAAGACCTACCTCTTCCTGAAATACCTAAATTAGCACTTTCCAAGTTTGTAGAATTCGAGTTATATTTATATTAAGTTTGTAATCTTGCGTACCAGTGTAGATTTATTCATTACTAGAGATTTAAAGCACTTTTGTACGTCGCTCTGGATAAGGGCGTCTGCTAAATGCCGCAAATGTAAATGTAAATGTAAGAGCAATTTGGGACTAAATGTGGAATGTGATGCTCACTAATGACCAGTTGTCCCCAAACTTTTGGCAGTATAGTGAATGTGTGTTGAATACCTATCACAAAGACAATGATATGCAGTTATTGGTCTATTTGACTGGACACATTTAAATAGAACAAACTTTATTCCAAACCTCAACAACTGAAAAACAAGCCAGGCTATAAATAAATGTCAACTTGGACTTAATGCACTTTGTCAGTGGAAACTTAAGTTGAAAAAATAAATAAAAAACCTTTAATATGTAGCCAGAGTATAATGACACACAGTTGAATAATGAGTCTAACATTTGAGTCTGGGAGGCCATGTTCTAAAAGAAAAACAGACACGCAACAGATTCCCGTTCCTACTGGTGCCTGGTGCAAAAACGTGAGAGATGAAGGTTGAGAAGGTCACATTTTATTCTGTAGAAGCTCTAGGCCAATCTCTGAAACATAAACCTATATAATTGCCTATGAGTGAAAGCATATCCTGGGGTCAGGAATGACACTGGAAAAATGTTCTAGGATTTAGAGACATGACTGAGGCTATAGTTGATTAATCTTAATCTCACCAGACAAAGTTTTTACAGGTGAAAACTTTACTTCTCATAGTTGAAAGAATGCTCTATTAATATAGTGCATTTGTCTTTTTTGTCTATTTCCAATGGTTTATAATACACAGATACACAGTGAGCTACACTGATGAGTGAGGAAACTGGATTCTTGTATGACTTGGGAACAGCTTTAACATTTGCAAAGGTTTTTATTACACAGAAAATACATTTCCCCCCCTTTAAATAATTCTGGAAATTGTGTGTAGGTCCCTTCATTTATTCTCTATTATTAAAGCTAACATAAACCGTAGCACCTGTGAGTGTGTGAATTTGAATGTGGAGTATGGAATTCTTGCTCGTGATTAAAGAAGAAATCTACATGTTTTCGAGGGTGTTACCAGATTTTGCCTTTTGCTCACCTGTTTGTATCTCAGTGCTTTTCTCTCTAGAATGTTTTGAAGTAGAAATTGCTAAAGTGTCACTGTGGTACAGAAGAGAGACAGAGTGTGAGCAGGTGTTGCAAAAAAAAAAAAAAAAAAAATACAAATAAGACAGAGATAAAAACAAATGGTTCAAAAGAGACAATTATTGTGACCACAAAAATGAGAGGCATAAAAAGATGGATAGAGAAACATGGAGAGGGAGGGAAAAATTTAGATAGATAGATCGAAAGATCGATAGATCGATAGATAGATTTCTGTAATGCATTAGCAATACTGTAAGTATATATGATCATGCTAATATGAACAGTTATTCCAATAAACCTTATTAAATAGAAAAAGAGAAACAGAGGTATAGTCATGGATGGATGGATGGATGGATGGATGGATAGATGTCATCCAAATAAACCTATTGATTGAAAAAATACAGCTCTACAGATCTACACTGTATTCTATACTGTACTCTCATACAATCTGCCACAAAAAACAACCTGTATTATTATTATTATTATTATTATTATTATTATTATTAACCATAACATCTGTGGCTGGAAGAAATGTTAAAGAGCAGTAATAGAAAAAGCTAATAGAATTTTGCCCACACTCCAATTATATGCTTATAAATAAATAAATAAAGACTGACCAACTATTGGTGTCGGTTAGCATTAGTATACAGAAGAGGGCAGTTAGTACTTTCCTCTGAATGTGACATAGTAGCAGTAATTTGAAGAGAGTTTTGCTTCACGTGTCTCAATGGGATGTTCACCCTCCCCAGCTGGTAGATAATGTGTAATAGAGAAGAAGCGGCAAAATGACCAAAAACTGGAGGAAATTCAGAAGGAACTATAAGGTCAGTATATGAGTTGCTACTAAACCCAGAGAAATAGAAGAGATTTCAGTGAGAGAAAAGTCGATAGGTTGCTAAAACGTTAAGCTGCAGCAGTGAATCAGTCACGACTGAGAAGTGAACTGCTGTGAAAGATGCAGAGGAGGCAAAGAGGATGCACAACAGGACCTTCTGGTAGTGTGGTGGAAAGAGAGAAATCAATATCATTATAGATCAGCTTGTACTGTTGCCTCACAAGGCAGTTCATCTCTTAAAGTATCTTAACGTATTAACACATGATGCACATCATGCAAGATCTCACGCTCTCTCTCTCTCTTGAAGAAGAAGATGTGGAAAGAGGGTGTGAATATAAGCAGAGGAGATTCAGAAAGATAACCATCTCAATATTTCCTTTATAAGATTCACTTGTACATTTATTTACACTTATGGCATTTGGCAGACACCCTTATTCAGAGCAACTTACATTTATCTAATTTACAGCCAAGCAGCTATGGGGTTAAGGGCCTTGTTCAGGGGCCAAGGAGTGGCAGATTTGTGTGGCTGGGATTTGAACTCACGACCTTCATATCCAAAGTCAAATGCTGTATTCTGATGCAAAGGACAGGTGTGGGTGCAGGTTTTCATTCCAACCAAGCAAGAGCCAAACCTGATAGTAAATAAAAAATAAAATCATTAGATTTAAGCAGGTAGAATTTGGTGTGACCTTTGCTTGGTTGGAATGAAAACCTGCACAAACACCAGTCTTATGTGGAACAGAATGGACACCCCTACATTAACCTCTGAACTTAACCACTGACCTAAACCTCTGAACTCCCTCCCCCAATTTTAGCCACTCATACGACCACAGTTGAATGCGGAATAAAAATATGCCGCTGTTAGTCCTTGAGTCAAGAATGTATGAAAGACGAAAGTTTTCCCGGTAAAATTCAGTGACACAAAACATATATATATAAATAACCTAAAAAGATATATATTATTTATTAAACACAGATATATTTATTAATACAAATACTCATCTAGGTTTCGAATACATTAAAAACATTTTAAATTTGTTGACTCTTATTGTAGAATAGATTAGCTTAGAATAGCCTTTATTAGTCACATATACATTAGAGCACAGTGAAATTTGTTCTTCACATATCCCAGCTTGCTTGGAAACTGGGGTCAGAGCGCAGGGTCGGCCATGAAACGGCACCCCTGGAGCACAGCGGGTTAAGGGCCTTGCTCAAGGGCCCAAGAGTGGCAGCTTGGCGATACCAGGGCTTGAACCCCTGACCTTCGATTCAGTAACCCAGCACCTTAACCACTGAGCTACCACTCCCCTGTGCAGGTGTAAAAAGATTTAAAGGGATAATCTGAAAAAATGCAGTGTTGAGCAGGGCATTAATCTTTCACCATGGGTATAAAACCTTAGGATATTTAAGAATTATGGAGAAGACTGGACTCTTGGGAACCTTCATGGCAGAATCCTTCCTCAGATCTGTATCTCAACACATTCCTGTCTCAGAGCTCTGCAGGAAGTTCTTCATAACTTGTTTTTTGTGCTGATCTGCATTGTTAGCTGTTAGACCTTATAGAAATCATGTCAAAAATCAGTCAACTGAATTGAACACAGAAGGACACCAGTTAGTTGTAGAAACATTTCAATGATGTCCCTGAGTCATGGGATGCACATGAGATAAATTTCATTCATTCATTCATTTTCTTCCGCTTATCCGTAATTCGGGTCGCGGGGGCAGCAGTCTAAGCAGGCCCCCGCCTTCGACTGCTGCCCAATCCTCACAGCACCGTCCCTTACGGTCCCTCCTGCAGGTGGTGAGCCCACGGGAAGGCGGCCCCACGTCACTCCGACGTCACGGACCTTGATATTTCCCTCGTAAGGGACCCATAAATTTCATATGTTCTAATATTTTCTCAGCATAGGGTCTGAATACTTCTGAATAAGTTTTTCACATAAATTAATGTGAAACATTTTAAGAAAATGGGGGGAAAAAACCCCAAAGGGATCAGAAAAGTTTTGTAAACATACATGAATTACAATTAATGGGTTTATGGTCTCAGGGGAACAAATTTTTGTTTTTTTTATTAAATCGTATCACTGGTGGTCCTTTTTTTATTGGCAGTTATGCCAGGCCACCGCAGATCACACCAAATAAATGCTCATTTCTGGCATTTAAACGGTTCTAGCATAGTGCTTACTCCGCTCCCTCACAGGAAATCGCCCCATGCAGTAGGATAATTACATTTAATGTGTGGTTTTTTTTTTTTTTTTTTAAGCTGCCAGGACGTGTCCATGGAAAATTCTGCAACAGGGGTTTATGTTCTTATGCCTCAGCAACTTTTCAGATTAATTAATGAACATGATTTTCCTTAACTTTTCTTCCATGAATCGCAAGTTTGCTGCTTTGGTGCAGGATACAAGGGGGGGCCTCATAAACGTGCTTCTAATTCAAGCAAAAACCAATCTGGTGATTAGTGTAACGACATAGTTACACTAAGGAAGGAGGTTGAGACAGTGACGACAGTGCCCTCTAGTGCACAACACTAGAAGGCTCATACCCTTACAACTACAGTAATATCTCAAGTATTACAAGTAAACCGGCAAGTATTTTTAATGCAATACTGTATAAGAAAAAAAAAAAATGCATAAAGCGTGCACATTGTTGCACTGTTATCGTCATAACGTGACGAGTACCGAATTTGACGAGTACCGTGGTATTACTGCATTATAACATTTAACAATAGCGTGAATTTTTACCACCTAAAACTCCAGATCTTTTCATAGGTTTTCCTTAATGGATATTTTATTACTACATAGATATTTTTTTAGTGCTTGGATGAACTGATTAGATTTGGAATTGAGCCAAACCATGTCCAGGTCACACATCAGAGTGACCTTTTCTTTAATAGATTTCCAAATGCTTGAAGTATATTTTCAAAGTATTTGAGGCACAGTTATTATTATTAACATTATTATGAAAAAATATTTACCTAATGACCAATATAAACAAAACCTTAAAACCTTGAACATAGTTATGGTGGTCAACTGACAACTTCAGAACTAAAGCTGAAGCACGTTTTAATATCCAACCCTAATATCAGCCTGAAGAAGAAAAAAAAAAAAAAAGGTTCCATTTATTTATCCAGTTATTTTATATATATATAAGAAAACATTATACATTAATAATACATTGCGGTCTACAATAACAATTGTTCATGAATTATTTAACATTACTTAGAATTTTCACATTTCACTCACATTTATTTGTTACTTAACACAACAAATAGTGTAAAAGAAAAAGTCATGTAAACTGGGATTTTGTTTAATGATATTTCTCTGTGATATTCTATTAGTGCATGTCTGAAGATGTTATTGATAAAAACTGAAACACTTTGGAAATCAGCCTGAATAAATGTTTACTAAAAGCTGTAAATGTAGAAGTTATTGATACTGTTATGTTAAAGTGCAATGGTGGACAAAGTACACTATTCCTGTAACTGGGTAAAAGTAAAAATCCCTTGCTTATATAATACTCTGGTAAAATTCTTTTACATTTAGAGTTGAGAAAAAAGTGCAAAAGCACTTACTTTTAAATGTAATTATCAAGAGTAAAAGATCTATAAGAACTGTTTGGTAATAACTGTATATTGATTTCTGTTTTATTCTTCTGCACACTAACCTATTTTAAGGAGACAGTTTTCTACGAGGCACACTGAGGGAACCCTCACTCCAAGAAAACTGTTGTGAGAACTGAAATTACTTTTTAAGACCGATCCCCATTCAACTTACAAATGCACTTCACAGTAGTGAGGAATGGCATCGAATAACAGTTCTCCAAAAGTAAAATACTCTGATAAAGTACACTTAAAAATGCACTTGACTTCTGTCTACCACTGATGAGATCAGTGAACCCAAACAAAAAAAAAATTGCAAATGATCACAAGCAGCTGCACTTTTACCGTTTAATGGTTTTTATCTTTACAAAAGAGGTAACACTGCAGATGTTCCTACAGACGCCATTAAAAAAAAAAAATAATAAAAATCTGAAAACAGTGTTTCATATAGATATCTATATATTGAAAAGTACAAGTAATAATATTAATAATTTTAATATAACAATAGCACAAATGACAATGACAACTGTAATAAAACTGGATCAAAAAAAGTGACACTAGGCGAATAACACCAAACAATCAGGTAACAGAAACAAAATCAGCTGAAAGTTTCATTCTACTGTACGTCAAACACTTACAGTAAGTGCTATTTCTTTTAGCTTTATAAAATACATACATTAAAAAAGAAAAAAAAGAAAAAAAAAAAAAAAAAAAAGCAGGAAGCAGTTTTATTTCCTTCAAGGAAAAGTACTATAAAATAAGTTACAGTACAGTGAATTTGTCTAAACTGACTTTGTTCCCGTCTTCCAGCCTCACATAAGCACAGAATATCTCAGAAGTACATTGTAAAAGATCATCGCTTCTCTTCTCTTCTAAAAAAAGAACCGTTTCCCAACAGGAGGAAGGGAAACCAGTTGGGATGTCAATAATTACATGAAATATAGTAAAATCTCACACATGGGGGTGTGCACGGAAGCGTACACGTGCTCGTGTCTACAACGCACGTGCGCACGTTTTTTTTTTTTTTTACGTTAAAATTCGCATCACGTTCATTTTGTTCTTTGTGCTGAAATAACTACATGGTTGCTCTGATTACTTCATGGGCGTGGTTACAAAGAATAATTAAAATAAACACAAATACTTCATATGTGATAGTATGGCGTCGAGGAGGGAATCACACGTCGTCGGCTGACAGCGGTGGGATGTTGAACCTTGGTCTAGTGAAAAAAGCCATCTTCTCTCTGTCAGGTAAAAGGACAGGATCAGAACGTCAGAGTCCGAGTGAGGCGGAGAACATGACACAGTAAACGTGTGCATCTCTACATACCTGAGGATACAATTTCAGCAACTCCAACAGTGATTTAATATGATTTAAGCCACTAATCAATTTGCGATGTTGACTGCTCGAGTGGTGTTGATTAAATGCTGACTGCATTAATTTTGTATAGAGGCACGGCCTGGAGTGTGTTATTCTGTTTATACGACAGTGATTTGCCAACAAAAAAATAAACAATGCTTCATTTATTAGAAAACATCATGTTTTACATTTTAAATGGTTTAAAGTTTGATTGCATATTGTTGAACGTCAGTGAGACAAGTTAAGTTCTAGGCTAAGGCTCATACAATATCTATCACGATACTATCATGGTATCATGAACTGTGAAGAAATGAACAGCTGAACGTGTACCTGAATGTGTGCACTGGGAGCGGCTCTTTGTGGCTCTGGCCCCTCATTTGCAGCACTTCCTTAGAGGCTTTCCGCAACCTTCTTTCAGCAGCCTCCTCCTGCCTCTGCTCCTGTCTGCTCTGCATCGCCTGAGAGAGAGAGAGAGAGAGAGAGAGAGAGAGAGAGAGAGAGAGAGAAGGAGAGAGAGAGAGAGAGAAGGAGAGAGAGAGAGAGAGAGAAGGAGAGAGAGAGAGAGAGAGAAGGAGAGAGAGAGAGAGAGAGAGAGAAGGAGAGAGAGAGAGAGAGAAGGAGAGAGAGAGAAGGAGAGAGAGAGAAGGAGAGAGAAGGAGAGAGAAGGAGAGAGAGAGAAGGAGAGAGAGAGAAGGAGAGAGAGAGAGAAAGAGAGAGAGAGAGAGAGAGAGAGAGAGAGAGAGAGAGAGAGAAGGAGCAGGGGAAAAAAAAGACAGATTGAAAGCAGGAAACTGAAAACACTTCCATAATGAAATACCAAACCACCTTGAGATTTGAGTACATTATGTAAGTCCATAAGAAAGATTCAAATTCTTTCTGCTTATGAACCTCTGAGAAAATGTGATCTTAACAGCAGAAACAGAGCCTCAGCAGTGTGTAAAGAGGGTGGTTTTAAGTGCAACAACATGTGCTGAAGATGTATGTTTTGCCTTGTATATTTCGTTAATTTTTGAGTTCAATGTTAGCGTTAGCAACGATAAATAGTGTATGAATTAGCAATTATACAAACCCGCCTCCAATTAATATTACATTCTAGTCTTCCGAATTTGAGATTAGCACAATTAATTTAACAAAGATAATATAAAGCAAACTTACAAAACCTGTTTAAAGGAAAATTAAAAGAGCTTGTAGTTGTACATCATTAATAAATACAATTTACAGAATAGCTGAAGTTAAACCGCAGATATTTTAACATGCTACGCTTGACTAATAAAGGACATACTGGGAAAGTCGGGAAGGTGCGCAGAGCCACATGTGTAGCATATGATGCTATTACACAGTCCACAGTAAACATACGCTCATTTAATTAATTTGTATGAGTATATAGTAGTATTAAATTTGATCTTCCAACTCAGACACATTAGTTGGTTAAATCTAAAACATTAAAGACACAATAGACTATTATTTTGTTTAGGTGTGCAGTACTTGTCTCTGTGCCTCTCGCAGAAGGTTGCGGAAGCGTTCGTCTCTCAGGGCCCAATGAGGTACATCCACTGGACCACGGACACTCTGAGGCCCTTGGACGCTTTGACTCGGCTCCTCCAACCTCATCTTCAGCTCTCTTAGAGCGTTCAGCTCCTCACTTAGCTGCCTCTGCCGCGTGCGGCACGCCTGGAGGTCCAGCTCCAGATCCAGGGAGGTACGGGTGGGCTGCTCAGCCAGGGAGGAACGGTGAGGCTGCTGCAAGCCAGACACACACATGACATTATATATAAAAAACAGACTTTGAGGCATAGGAAGAGAAAGCTATCATCAATTTTTTACATTTCTGTTTTTACAGAAAGTCATTTAGACAGACAAACAAACCAAATTAATGGTGTCCTTTTTCAGGATACTTTTTTGCTCACCTGTTTGTATCTCAGTGTTCTTCTCTCCAGAGTGTTTCTAATAAAAGGGGACTTCTTTGGAAGAGTGGAGCTGTCACTGTCACTGCGGTACAGCTGAGAGAGAGAGAGAGAGAGAGAGAGAGAGAGAGAGAGAGAGAGAGAGAGAGAGAGAGAGACACAGAAAATAATTACCAAGTGCAGCCAATGTCAATCCAACAGTTTTGCAAGTGTGTTAATGCGTGTGTGTATGTGTCTGTGTCACACACTCACCCTGCAGACATACTGGCTACGGGCTCCAGGTGAGAAAGTGTGTGAGCGTGACAGTGTGCTTGTGCGCAGGAATGGGGGGCCGTGTCCGTAGCGCCCTGGTCTTTCCTTAGGCTGCATTCTCATTAGCTCTGTGTTGGTTGCCTTGTCGACCTGACAGCATATACAGTGTGTGTGTTATACACAACAACCTAATCAGGCCTTAACGATGTTTACCAAAAAAAACAAAAAATAAACAAACAAACAAAAAAAACCCTGTACTAATATTTTATGTATCTCCTGAGACAATATTTTTTTTGAAAAAGTGAGCAACATTTTGTTCCTCTTCAAGGACTTCATCTTCACTGGATCTTATTTTATTAAAATGTTAATAAATCATTAGTTTTGGGTCATTAATTGGCTAAATTTGAAGGAATGGAGTAAAACGTCTTTAAGCATGAGTACTAAGTATGTTACCTTTAGATTGAGAGGCCTTTCTGAATGAGGGACACAGCGCCCCCCGGTGGCTATACACAAGCCCTCTGCACACAGACCCTCAGGACATGGCGACACAAACGCTGTGCTGTTACTGCAACCACTGTCCACTGATTCAGCCTGCCAACTTCTAACACACACACACACACACACACACACACACACACACACACACACACACACACACACACACACACACACACACACACACACACACACACACACACACACACACACACACACACACACACACACAGCTTTAATGTAAAAAGCATAAACAAGGCAAATAGAAACACTGTGGTTTGTGTAAATCATGGAGTTCCCAAGGGTTCATTACTCTAATCCATAGTTGGATTTGATTTAACTTTAAGGTTTAACATTAAAAGCAGCAATGAGGAAAGGATTATATTTTTTTATACAAGCATATGCTGTATAAAGCAGCTAATTATATTTTCATGTAAATTTTGACTTTATTCAAAGATTCTGTTTTACATAACGCACCTCTCAGACACAGCCTCTCCCTGCTCTTCCTTCCTCTCAAGCTCCTCCTCACTCAACTCCAGCTCTCTCTTTCCTTCGTTCAGCTGACCTGTTGTTAACAGCTACATAAACAAAGGACAAAGATTACACAGCACAGGTCAGAACTCTCAGCATATGAGGAACAGAAAATCAGTCTGACCCAAGTGTACTGTGAGATATACCTGTGCCCTGCTATGCTCTTCGTCCTCCTCTTCTTCCTCGTCCACACTGTGTCCAGGTTGGCATAGGCTCCTAGGCTCAGCCCGGTGGTTCTCCTGCTGCAGCAGCTGCACACGGTGCCACTGGAACAACATCTCTGTGCTATTTGCACAATCGGCCAGTGGCACCTGAGTTGAGCCCTGACACACACACACACACACACACACACACACACACACACACACACACACACACACACACACACACACACACACACACACACACACACACACACACACACACACACACACACTTAATAAAATAATCATTCACTAATATAGAATCTGGAAACAGATAGTGGTGGTTAGACTTAAATGGCTCATGCTTGGTTTTAATGGCAATGATCACTTATTTCTAACATTGTGTACACTCTTGTCTCACCAGTTGTTCATCGTGCCCGAGAGGTCCGAGGGCACATAGCTGTAGGTGCAGAGCATGGGAGACTGCACCCCCTGCAGGCAACAGGATCTGGAAACCCTCATTAAAGCTGAGGGTTGAGCGAGGCTCCTGGGCCTTGCAGCAGTAGTATGTGCACGGCCGACTGGAGTCTACGGGTAGCACATGCACCTTCACAAAGCTTAATAAAGAAAGAAATCATAGTCAATCATAAGCAGGGAGCAGTCTCTATACATGCCTCTACAATAGCCTGTGTAAATAAGAGCAAACTTACACTTTGTAGCCATCTCTTACAGTGGCCTTGCTCAGATTTCTCAGCTGGAACACGTGAAGCAGCAAAGACATAGAACTGGAATCATAGCTACAGAAACAAACACATCAGATCAGAAATAACAACATGCTGCGAAGGTAAAATAATTTGTTTGAATGTTTGTTGTTATCATATCAGCTTTTCATATTGCTAATCCATGACAAATATAGATATTTATCAAACATTTAACAACTCTATAAAATCTTCTCTAAGTTTAACTGTGACAAAAATTCCAAAATGGTGCAGAATTTTCTGGGGTCAGACTTAAAATCCAAAAATACTAAAATTGATTTATCATTTTAGCGAGCGAGCGAGCGAGACAGACAGACAGACAGACAGACAGGCAGGCTTACAGGAGTCCAAGCTGGACCTGAGGGGATTCAGGAGTGCTGATTGTATCTCGGCTAAGCAAGACCTCATCTGTCTCCTCAGTCCTGCTCGGAATAACGGTTTGGTAAAATGGTTAAAACCCAGACAGCCACCAGGCAACACAGTCAATCACACTCATTAGAATACTTTATATTAACAACATAGGCCTATAGTGTGTGTAAAACTCAGTTTGGAACAGAGCCTGGGACTTAAGAAACACATGCAAGGCATGCATTGCTAATCTAGAACCATCATAGTGGTAGCATTTCTAATAGGTTAAAGGTTACAGAGAAACCCTTAATGTGCTCTGTGTTCTCAACCAACACATGAAAGGAAGGTATATCATGCTATTTAAATACAGTATGGTGTGTTATATCTTTTTGTTGTTTTTGTCAGCATAGTCTCTAGTATGTTTGCCATGACAACTACATGCTTAAAAGAGCATCAGTGATTTATGCTGGTATAGAAATACAAATAGAGCACTTTTGGCTTATGATCACTGCCACAACATGTAACTATGATTTATCTTGATCAAAGAATATTATTTACAATGTGAAAGTGAAATCACAATTACCCTGGTTTTTACATCTCAAATTGGCTGCATGTACTGCAGTTTGAAAAACTAATATAACCGCGGGGAGAAAAAAAATTCACTAAAAAATAAACTAAAAACACGGCTGAGACAAGATTCTAATGTTAATAAAAAATAATTACCACAAAACTTTATGTAATGTATTCATAATCATGCCTTAAGATTGTTTGTCTGATAAAATAAATAAATAAAAATTTAAATGGACAAATCTTTCAAATAATAGGAAAACCCAAAGTTCCCAGAGCCCAATTATTGATTAAAAGGTCACAAAACTAATACATGGCAAATAAAACTCTTTACAATTCTCTTAATTTTATTGTATTAAGTGTGTGTATATGTGTGTGTGTGTGTGTGTGTGTGTGTGTGTGTGTGTGTGTGAGAGAGATTGTTTAAATGGCACTCTAACCTTCTGCTCCAAGCCTCAAACACACCGCTGTCAGTGGCTAACACGTCTTCACTCATGCCTGCAGAGACACGGCGAGCCCTTCTGCGACCGCTCCGCTTCACACTGTTAGAGCGTAGAGTCACTCCTGCACCTCCACACACACACACACACACACACACACACACACACACACACACACACACACACACACACACACACACACACACACACACACACACACACACACACACACACACACCATGGCATTTACAATTTAACACACGTGTTTTAGAGAAACTCTAAAATAGCCATAAATGTCTTATCTATTTGTGTTACTCAGAACATAAAGATGGTAAAAACCCTTGCATAACTTGTCACATTTATCTAAAACTGGCAATATTTTCCAAAACTAATCCTCAGTGAAGTAACAACGGCACCAAAGTAACATTTAGTGACTATTCCAGTGTCATTTCTCACCTGCAGAGCTGTACAGGCCCTGAACACCCCCATCTCTACTGCCCTTGACCTCCAGTAGGTGAGCTGCATTAGAGCCTCCTGGCTCTCCTTCACCAGGAACAGCAGCTAGTTGCTGGGTTTGAGTGTGAGTTTGGCTCCGCAGGCCCTCTATCACCAAGCCACGACCGGCTAGCTCCATGTACTCCTCTGTCATTTGTGTCAGGGGGCAGTCTGGAGGGCCCGAGTGGTATGGCGTGTCCATGGGCGAGCTGGGTGGAGAGAGGGAGGAGAGAGAAGAACGCGAAGACAGGGAGGTGAGAGATTGCGGTGCCTCATGGATCCGTTTAGGCCCTAGCACAGACGAGACGTCTCGGCAGGAAGGCTCCACAGGCATGGGATAGCGCCAAGTGGATTCGGGAATGTCCAGGCAGGCCTCCTGGCGCTCGTATTGGGGCACACCATAGATGTCAGTAAAGCTGAGTGAACTCAGAGAGCCGCGGCTAGATGCTAACGAGCCCCGACTTGAAGCCAGAGAACCACGGCTGCTGCTGGAGGACATGGTCAGGGTGCTGGCTGAAAGACTGCCAAGAGAGACACAAGAGAGAATATTTCATATACAAAACATATGTATAAATATAAAACATATGTGAATATATGACCATAAAATGGCAAATCTTTAGACAATGTTCATATAGCTGACCTACTTCTGTGACAGTGAGTATGATGCTGGTAGTTGTGGGTAATTACTAGCAATGGGCTTCTAAACACTACATACATCAACTAGCCAGGCTACTGAGACTTGGAACATCACAGGCTAAAATGTTGTTCCCCTTAGATACCTCCTGAGGAAAAGCTACTTGTGCCTGACTTTTTTACCATCACTCACTATTAGCCCTGTCACTTTTATAAGAAAAAGACCCAGCACCAAATAATTACATAATCTATGTAATGCAACATGTGTCATGACATTTTCAGGTCAAACACTTGTGGACACCTGACCAGAAGATTCGTATGTGCTTTTTGAACATCCAACTCCACACATAGACCCTATTTGCTGTTATAACAACTATAACTCTTCATGGAAGATGTTCCACTAGATTTTGGAGTGTGGTTGTGAAGATCTGTGCTCATGCTGGAACTGATTTTGGTCTCCTAGTTTTAAGTAACGGGGCAATTTAATGCTACTTCATCCAAAGACCCCTATCTTTGTGGTAACAGTTTGGGGGAAGAACCACATATGGCTGGAAATGTCGGGTGTCCCATTACTTTTGTCCATATACCAAATGTGTATGACATACCTCTTGAGCTGAGAGTGGAGATAGGTTGTGATGCGGGTCGCCTCCTCCAACTGCCTCAGTAACACGTTTCTCTTCTCTTGCTGCAGTATCCTATGTGTACAATCACACACACAAAGTGTGTTAGTTGTATAACAGGAAACTTTACACCAAGTTTTAACAAATGCTATTTTTGGAAAAAGCTAAACGAAACAAAAACAAATATGTCCTGCTTTACAGGTTTCCCCTAAACTTAAATTTAAATCTATTAATTTACTTTTTTGCTGTAATTAGATATGTTAATCTTCGCAAGTTTATTTACTAATTAATTAATTAATTAATTACAAAATAATGCATCAAATTCTCCACCATGTATTGGAAGAAACTGAATTCAGACTGTTTTAAATCTTTGTACTTTAATTATCTTTTATTACTTTTTATTATATCCTTTGCAGATTTTTTTTTTAACTGGCGCCACAACAATCCCATTTCTCATAAGCGGAAAATCAGTATTGCTGACTGCGTCCTCTGTGCTCCTGCTGAGGCAATGAGGGCACCCATATTTATCTGTAAGCATGTACACTAGACCACCATGGCTGAGTGATTGTGATGCACAACAATGCTTCCATGATAATGGTTTGGAATGCATTTTAAAATGTTTACTGCTCTGCTGTGTCTTCTTGCTGATAATGCCTCTTATCATTGAAGCTCTTGGGTTTAATCGCTATAGGCAGCAGTTAGCCCACATGTGGCCCGACAAACCGAAACATTCTTATGACTGCAGTGTCATCTCAAAACGCATCACATAACACTAGTTAGCATTTGGATAGCAGACCTTTGGTTGGCCCCCTGGCTCTGGGTGGTCTGAGCTTTCTGCACCTCCTCCACCAGCCTGTGTCGCTCCTCTTCCAGCTGGTCCAGCACTTCCTGAGTGTGATGCTGCTCACTGAGGAGGGTCAGCTCCTGCAGGAACGCTTCCTTCTCCTTCAGCAGCTGCAGACAGTCACGATCCCGGTCGGCCTCGGCACGTCCTGACCAGCTCTCGCTATCCAACTTTGCCAGCTGGTGCTGAATGCTGGAGACTCTGAAAGGGAGACACAGAATATTGAACACATGAAAATACATGCAATTCTATTATTCTTAATATTTCAGAATTTTGCAAACTTTCAGTGTTTTTACTGAAAGAACAGCAAAGATGAATAGAGTCAAGGTGGAGTCTTTCCTAGAAAAAACAGGTTATGAGGCACAAATGCCATTCCATCACAGAGCACTAATGACACATTCACACTTTACAGTAGATAATCCGCCTACCAACATGACTTTGAGATGGGTGGCAAACAAAGCCACAAACACAAGAAGAAACATGTAAAACCACAGTAACAGTAAACCCGGTTCATGATAGAACCATGGACCCTGTATTGCAATAATATTCTATTGTATTCTCTAAATCAAGAATTTGGAACTCTTGAGACACTTGACTTCCCTTTTTATAAAACACTTAATTGTACTTATGAAGGCTTTGCAACTATGAATTAAATGTTGAATAAGATGAGAATGATAAACCCGAGCGCGACTTCAAAAGAGCTAAAAAATAAATAAAATGACCGTATCGTTTTGAAATCTGTAGCTCCTGTCTGCAAACAGCATGTAATAAAACATGAGTGTGCCATTGTGCGAGCCTGAAATGTGTGTTTTGGATTTCAAAAAGCATGACTCAGTGAGAGAGCATGCAAGTTTCCACAGGTTTTCCCTCGTCCACTCATTTTTCCAAGGCTTGCGTGTGCTGTGACTATAGCAACAGTGTCTCATAAGGATGGTTGACTTGCTGTCACTGTAATAAATGAAGTGGTGCTGAGCTGTCTTCAATGCCATTATAGCATTTTGTAAATGTAGTAGGGATTAAAAGCAGACCATGGTTTCTGGGTTAAACGTAGCAAAAATGTGTCCATAAACAAGTTTCAGTACTGTGTATGTAGCAGAGTAAATGTAAATGACCCTTAATGGTAGCTTGTGTAAATATGACTGAAGACTCTTTCTGCCCTGGGCAAGTCTGGGGTTTAACTGAAAAACCAGACAGAACCAGATGAAGTCACACAGCTGATAAAGCATGTGATCACCAGCCACTAAACCCAGAGAAAAGTAATATTCAAAAATGTTTCTGTTGGTGGCAGTAAAAAGGTTATGCAAATAAAACTTGCATATAAACACAGTGGATTTCTGCCCTTATCTTAAATGTAGTCTTGCCATTCAACCTCTTCTTTACCAGATTGGAAATGAAATCTACACAAAATATACTTTCAGAAATGGAAATCTGAAAGCTGACTTACTTTTTCTTGGCTTCTTCATACTGCCAGGTGAGCCTGACTTTGTCAACGAGTGGGGAGGATTCCTGGGAATCAGAGACGAAAAACAAGTTTGCAAATAAAAAAAATAAAAAAAGATCCTGCTGTGAGCCGTAATAATGTTAAAAAAAAAAAACAACAACCAAAAAAACTAATCAGATCCTGATGTATTGTCTCAGAGTCAGTATATTTGTCCAACTGTTTAAAAATTTAGTTTATAAAGTGTGTTGCAAATATGAACATTTTAGAGGTCACATCTTACAAACTTTTCCAGACTGAAGCTC
Organism: Silurus aristotelis; assembly: GCF_946808225.1. Taxonomy (NCBI): domain Eukaryota; kingdom Metazoa; phylum Chordata; class Actinopteri; order Siluriformes; family Siluridae; genus Silurus; species Silurus aristotelis. Next base: position 11,647,885 of record NC_139575.1, read on the forward strand.
CCAACTGCTGCAGAACATTCAGATCTCCAATCAAGAACAAATTCATCTCCACTCCATCTGATTTGTTCAGACAAATGTTTAGAACTGTACTTTGTTTTGTTTTTTAAAAGAATTGCTTGTGAATATTTTTTTGCTTAAACCTTTTTAGTTTCTAAACTGCAAATGTTTTAAAAGCAACACTTTCTAACCTATTGTGTAAAAGAACATTGTGAAAGGTTTGTTCACTGCATACAGAACCACCATCACACACCATCGAATCAGTTATAGTGCTCTTATACCACAGAAGTACTGAACTGAGGAATGCTGTGGATGTTTGTTCTCATATATTTCTATACATCAACCTGTACAGCAGATGCTTCACATGACCTAGGGCTTAGAATAAAAATATTAAACAACCTTCGGTGTTATTTAACGAGAAAAATCATAAAACTGTTGACTTTAAGGCAACATTTACTTTACATTTAGGGAAAAAGTCTCCAGTTTCAATGCGTTGCAATACTCAGTAACTTTTCAGAACGAAAGTGCTTTGTGCT